>NC_057419.1:130096128-130330338 GCF_019320065.1 Cervus canadensis | reverse complement strand
ATCCGTGGAGGGTTAGTCTTAGAACCCTCCAGGTACCAAAATCCATGGATGCTCAAATCCCTTATGTAAAATGGTGTAGTATTTGCCTATAACCTACACACATCTTTCTGCATACTTTTTTTTTTTTTTTGGCTGTACCACCTGGCTTGCAGGACTTAGTTCCCCAACCAGGGATCGAACCCACAATCCCTGCAGTGGAAGTGCAGAGTCACAACCAGAGGATGGCCAGGGAAGTTCCTCCTGCATACTTGAAATCAGCTCTAGATTACTAATAATACCTAATACAATGTATAGTTGTAAATACAATGTAAATAGTTACTAGCCCCAACGAATTGAAATTCTACTTTTTGGAACTTTCTAGACTTTTTTTTTAGCAAATAGTTTCCATCCACCATTTGTTGAATCCAGAGATGTGGAACATGCCAATTCAGAGGGCCAACTCTAGGAGGGATTTTCAAGACATATACCAAGGAGAAAATTTAGCAGATTCGGCAAAACCATACCCTGGAACTCCACAGGCAGCAATGTGACTCTAAATTGCCCTTTGAAAATGGGGCAAGAAATCAGGGTCTCCAAAGCTTAAATGTACTTTTCCAAATTATCTAAAGAGGGCCAAACTCTCCAGTCCTAACCCCAGCACCCCAAACCTGCCATCAGTACACAAGGCTAGTTTGCCCGTGTTAAGAGCAGCTCACTCCCTCTCTGGCTCCAATCCGCACTTGCTCCATATTACCTGTCTACTCTTCTCACACAACATGAACTCTCTCCAGGAGAAACAGCAGGGCTTACGACTCTGGCTCTGCATCGTTCAGCTACCAGTAGATTAAGCTTTAAGAGAGAGATCCTATCTGTTTATGACTTCCCAAAGGATCTAAGCCTGGAGTCTCTCACCATTTATTCATTTAATGAACAAACATATAATGAATTTCTATCATGTGTCAGCACTGCTGAGACAGCAATGGAAAACAACAATGTAATCTAAAAACTCACGGAGCTGAGGGTCTGATGGGAGATATAGACAAGGAAATGAGGGATTACAATGCATGACGTGAAAGAGCAAGTGCTGTGAGAGCATAAAGGAGGGCATCTCACCCATTCCAAGAGGGTCTGAGAAAGGACCATGTGAAATAATAGAAATACATACATTGGTCTCTGTGTGCCATGCCCCCTCCCCCAGGTTGTTGGCACAGAGCTCCTAAAACCATGCAATTCCTAAGCCATAAGAGCACTAGGAGTTTGTTAGCCATCTGTATGTCTTCTCTGGAGAAATGTCTGTTTAGTTCTTTGGCCCATTTTTTGATTGGGTCATTTATTTTTCTGGAATTGAGCTGCAGGAGTTGCTTGTATATTTTTGAGATTAATCCTTTGTCTGTTGCTTCATTTGCTATTATTTTCTCCCAATCTGAGGGCTGTCTTTTCACCTTGCTTATAGTTTCCTTTGTTGTGCAAAAGCTTTTAAGTTTAATTAGGTCCCATTTGTTTATTTTTGCTTTTATTTCCAATATTCTGGGAGGTGGGTCATAGAGGATCCTGCTGTGATTCATGTCAGAGAGTGTTTTGCCTATGTTCTCCTCTAGGAGTTTTATAGTTTCTGGTCTTACATTTAGATCTTTAATCCATTTTGAGTTTATTTTTGTGTATGGTGTTAGAAAGTAATCTAGTTTCATTCTTTTACAAGTGGTTGACCAGTTTTCCCAGCACCACTTGGATGCTCAACATCACTCATTATCAGAGAAATGCAAATCAAAACCACAATGAGGTACCATTACACTCCAATCAGGACGGCTGCTATCCAAAAGTCTACAAGCAATAAATGCTGGAGAGGGTGTGGAGAAAAGGGAACACTCTTACACTGTTGGTGGGAATGCAAACTAGTACAGCCGCTATGGAGAACAGTGTGGAGATTTCTTAAAAAACTGGAAATAGAACTGCCATATGACCCAGCAATCCTACTTCTGGGCATACACACCAAGGAAACCAGATCTGAAAGAGACACATGCACCCCAATGTTCATCGCAGCACTGTTTATAATAGCCAGGACATGGAAGCAACCTAGATGTCCATCAGCAGATGAATGGATAAGGAAGCTGTGGTACATATACACCATGGAATATTACTCAGCCATTAAAAAGAATTCATTTGAATCAGTTCTAATGAGATGGATGAAACTGGAGCCCATTATACAGAGTGAAGTAAGCCAGAAAGATAAAGAACATTACAGCATACTAACACATATATATGGAATTTAGAAAGATGGTAATGATAACCCTATATGCAAAACAGAAAAAGAGACACAGATGTACAGAACAGACTTTTGGACTCTGTGGGAGAAGGCGAGGGTGGGATGTTTCGAGAGAATAGCATTGAAACATGTATATTATCAAGGGTGAAACAGATCACCAGCCCAGGTTGGATGCATGAGACAAGTGTTCGGGGCTGGTGCACTGGGAAGACCCAGAGGGATCGGGTAGAGAGGGAGGTGGGAGGGGGGATCGGGATGGGGAATACATGTATTTCCATGGCTGATTCCTGTCAATGTATGGCAAAAACAACTACAATATTGTAAAGTAATTAGCCTCCAACTAATAAAAATAAATGGAAAAAAAATAAAGTGTTCTTTAAAAGTTAAAAAAAAATGAGCACTAGGATTGCCTCTTGTTCTAACATTAGATCTTTGACCCTGGTTCCTGACACAGAGCTTCTAAACTCCTTAGAATTTCCTGGGTGATAGCAGTGTGTCTTGTTCTAATGAGGTGACTCTGGGTGAGCTCCTTGATAGTCTCCAGATGAGGGCTGGTCACTAGAAAAAACAAGCCATGATTAGAAGCTCAGAACTTTCAGCCCTGAGCCCCATCCTCTAAAAAGGTGAGAGGGGCTCAAGGTTGAGTTCACGGTCAATCATGCCTATGTGATGAAGCCACCATAGAAACCCAAAAGTATAGGGTTCAGAGAACTGCCAGGTTGCTGAACACATCTGCGTGACAGGAGGGTGGCGCACTCCAACCCCATGGGGACAGAACCTTCTTCTCTGCTCAGGACCCTCCCATATCTTGCCCCATGTACTTCTTCATCTGGCTGTTCAACTGTATCTTTCATCGTATACTTTATTTTATAATAAACCAATAAACATCTTTCCCTGAATTCTGTGAGCTATCCCAGTAAACGATCAAATCAGAAGAGTGGGTCATGGGAACCTGCAATTTGCAGACAGTCAGTGAGAAGCACAGGTGACAACTTGGGCTTTGAACTGGCATCTCAGGGGGTGGCAGTTTTGTGAGATTGAGCCCTAACCTGTGAGGTCTGTGATAACTCTGGTTAGTGTTGGAAAAAAACGACTTGTAGGACACTTAGCTGATGTCAGAGAATTGCTAGGTGTGGAAAACCCATATATCTGATATCAAAAGTATTGTGAGTGTGAGAGCAAAAGAAAACACTTCTGAACTGAGGTCTGAACGATGAAAAGGCATTAACTGAAAAACAGTGTTCCAAGCAGAGGGAACATATACCTATGACCACACATGAGTTTGAGGAGCAGCAGAATGGAAGCATGGAGTTTGAGCGTGTGAGAGGGTTCCAACTTAAAATGGAACTGGAGGATTGGAAATAGAAAATCTCAGGCATGTGTCCTCAGAAGAACAGAACTTAACTGAGAGACCGATTTCCCATAAATGTCTGACCTACAGAGGACAGAGACCTATCTCCTGACCAATGAACATCTCCCCCCATCCTCAAGCCAGTGAACTTGCTGCTTGGGCTCTGGCTGGACGTCTCTGTCTTTGCACTCCTTGCCCAGAAATACAACCTGCCCCCAACCTTCAAGGGACTCACCTGTACCTCACTATTGTATTGAGTTGGCCCAAAAATTCATTCAAGTTTTTCTGTAGCATCTTATGGAAAACCCAAATGAACTTTTTGGCCAACCTAATAATTTCCCCTGCTATTCCTGAATAAATAAACCCAAATTTTGGTTAATTTGAGCTTGCCTCAGTTTACTTCCATACTTAGGTGGACAAAGGTTAATCATAATAACATGCAGCATTTATCTAGGATGTCTGAGTGACAGTGTCTGCTAAGTGTCTGCTATGCCTTCTCAGTTGATGCTCACAGCATCATCCCTCAGGTGAGACACAGGGAGATTAAGTGCCTTATCCAAAGCCACACCCGTGGTGAGTGGTGAAGCTGGGAATTAAACTCCAGCTGTCTGGAGCCAGAACCCACATTTTTAACCCCCACTCTCTAATGCCTAAGTCTCTAATGCAAATGAATAAAACAAATCATGGGACGTTAGCACAGGACTTGACCCTTTGCTCCAAAGGCCACCAACCCCATTTAGAGATCCATATCTCTCCCAGCTTCTGGCCCTTTGTGACCACAGAACCTCTGTTCAGTCCCCGGTTTCTTGCCAGTAACTGGTACCCAGTCATAACCCTCTCTGTTCCCTGGATCCTTGGTCAGCATGTCAGGTTCCCAGATCAGGGGCCAACTCCCTAATTCTTCTGAAAACCAGAGGCTTTCTTGCCTCTGAATGCTAAACTCCTCCTATCAGACCCACAGGCACTATACTATGCCAACTTCTCTGCGCTTCTTCCTATTCTGGTTTCCTGGGCCTCCCCGAGTTGCTTCAGTGTCTCTGTGTCTCTGACTGGCCTCCGGGGCACAGCCCCCATCCCCAGCCTAGCATCACCCACAGCCCAACAAAGACCAGACTGGGAGGTGTGGGGAGGGGTGGGAAAAGTGAGAGACTTATGAAGGCAAGAAGGGCAACTGTGTGAGAGGCTGGCCAAGTGAGAATTATAGAATATGGGTAGAACTGGGGCCCAGAGCCTAGAAAGAGAGATGTCCTTATCCTAAGGAGGCATGTATGATCCAACCCACCCCTGGTGCCCTAGTCCAATAGCTAGCTGAGCACTGAAACCTCTTTTTAAAAGGCAGTTCACGAAGAAGAAACTGAGTAAGAAAGTAGCAAGCCCAAGGGAAAAGAAACGTGTATTTAATTTCACACTAGAGGACATGCATTCCTTCCCAGATGCTCATTTTGGTTGGGGAGGGCACCCCACACGTGAAAGAAAAAAGGAAGAGGGCCTTGGAAGTAAGGAAATGGAGCCAAAAGGGGCCAAGAGTTCTAAAGGGCATGGATGCCACAACCAGGCAGAAATGACAACCTGACCCAGGTGCAGACTTGCCTAGACGCGGCGCTCCCATCATACAGTGGATGTGGTTCCTGATTTCATTTTAGCTGATGGCCCAGAAAGAAAACTCAACGTTACCTGCTATTTAGGCAGCACCGCCCTACAAAACCACTGAATTTGCTGCAGTCCCTATGATGCACGGGCCAACCAGAGTTCTCATTTTAGGCAACCCTCCTCCCATTTCCCCACTCCAGAGTTTAGGGACAGCTGTGGAGCAGATGGAAGGAGATTAACAGCTAGCCCAGGGCTTCTCAAGTTTTAAGGTACCATTGATCACCTGCAGACCTTGTTAGAATGCAAATTTGGATTCAATCAGTTTCTGGTGGGGCCCAGAGTTTGCATTTCTAACTAGTTCCCAGGCTTCCCTGGTGGCTCAGTGGTAAAGAATCTGCCTGCAATGCAGGAGATGCAGGTTCGATCCCTGGATCAGGAAGATCCCCTGGTAGAAGGAAATGGTAACCCACTCCAGTATTCTTGCCTGGAGAATTCCATGGACAGAGAAGCCTGGAGGGCTACAGTGCATGGGGGCACAAAAGAGTCGGCATGACTTAGCAACTAAACTGCCACCCAGGTAATCCTGGAGCAGCCACTGTATGCTTTATTTATTTATTTTTTTCATAGGCTTTAGATAGCAAGGCCTTCCTGCTGCTATAGTGCATTCCACTCCATTGCCCTGGCTCTTCATAATCTGTGAAGTATTAAACAAATACGGAGGAATCTGAGTGTTCTTTTATTTGATAAATCTAGCAACCCTAAATAGAATGGATGCATGAACAAATAAGCTTCTATAGAAGAAAGATGTGCTGGCAGCCCGTTAACGATAACAAGGAAAGTAAAATTACACAGGCCAAGAGGGAGAGTTCTATTTTCCTTGAGTTTCCTATAGTTGTTTGTTGGTCATCAGACACATAAAACATTCTGTGGACCTTTCACCACCAAAGAAAAGTCTCTTCACACTGAGCTAGAAGTTTGGTATTAATATAGATATTAATACATCAGAGTTTGGCTCAGTTGCCACATTGTTTCTTGTGTTGCTTTACAACATGGTAGACCATTAAAACTACATTTCTTCATTTTACAGGGTAGGGAACTAAGGCTGGCCAGAGAGGTGATTCACCTTGCTCAAAGTCACGTGACTAGTTAATAGCTAAACTGAACTAGAACTAGGCAATGAGCCTAGTGCTCTTTTCAGTACAAGAATTTGTTAAAATAGCATCTGAACAGGGGAAAGACTTTAAGTTGATTGGTCCCATGTGGTCCCCAAACCCTACTGTGGGGACCTTGTTGGAGGCTTCTACTTGGAAATTAACATTGTTTGTGACAGGAGAAGTTTTCTAGTCTCTCAGTCACTCAAATAGACACCTTTTTGAGCATGGATTACCCATCTGATTATGCAGCAGGAGGGAGGGAGGGATCCTACAAAGGTCGTGGAAGGCTCTTTTGAGTTAAGTCTAGAACTGAGCCTTCAAGCATGTATAAGAATTATATAACCAGAGAGGATGCTTCAGATGGGAAACAGTATGAGCAAAGGTACTGATAAAAAAAATACATTGTATATTTGGCTATAGCCTTTTGCATATCAAGTTTAAAATTTGTTAAATCACCCTTCACCTTTTGCTTCTATAACCAAGCAGGACACTATGGGGCCTTGAGGGGGAGCAGGCCCTTTCCCCATGTCCTCTGCTTTAGCTCCTCTCTGAAGTACCTAGATAATAGTATCTGGTGCACATTTCCTAAGTTGTTTTATAGAAATAAAAACCCTACCAAATGGAAGATGTTGACTACCTGATGACACTGACCCCAAGTCTACTGGAGTCTGAGGATTGATCATGTTAATCCCTGTGACACGACCCTGTTACCTCACCATCAGTCAATCAGAGAATTGTGCACAAGCTGATTGTATACCCTGTGACAACCCCTCACCTGGCCATTAAAAATGCTTTGCTGAAAGGCCTCCAGGGAGTTTGGGGTTTGGGGGAGGGGCACAAGCCACCCATCTCCTTGTTTGGATGTGCAATAAATCTTTCTCCAATCTCTGACACTTTGGTATTATTTAGCCTCACTATGCGCTGGGCACACAAACTTGTGTTTGGTAACACTGCTCCAAAATAGTTACCTTTTGCTTTTCCAAGTCAGTGGGTCACATTTGAATTGGTCCTTCATCCCCCAGTTTCACTCTTCCCTCTCATTGTACTTCTGATCGTCTGCAAGGATGTCATGTACAGTTGTATGTGTTGTTCACTGCACAAAGATGCCCAGTCATGGAGACAAATGGGGGCTGATATCCAAAACGCACTGCACACACCAAGCCATGCTTTCTTAATTTGGTACATTGTGTATTTGCCAGACCATGTGCCCAGAAAAGAGCACACTCTTTCTAGTTTACACAAAAGCACCCTAGCCATGGCCAAGGAACGATATCAGCTGCAGGTCAAATCGTGAAGTAAATGAGATTTTTCTCTGATTTCTCCTAGCCCCAAATCTTTAGAGCTGAAGCCACTAATGAAGCCACATCTGTAGACTAAGTTCTGCAGCAGTTCTTATAGGGTACTAACCATGACTGAAATAAATCAAGATTCCCAGTCACCTTTTGGGAATTTTAGAGCTGCCACCCTCCTGGATCTAGCATTACATGTCCCAGGGATGACCTAGGTCTAATGCAGCTCACTTGGTTTCATTTCCTTCTAATCCCAAACAGGGTAGCTCTGAGCCCCACAAGTTCCCCTGAGTCAGTTCATCTTTACTATAGGAACACTATTACATTTCTTCATGACTCATGACCAAGCCTATTCCTTCCTTCTCATCTCCCATACCTGGCAATACCATCAGAATCAGCATTAGAAATCAGAGGGGCACTCACCTGCCAATACCCATCTACCATAGTGTCTAGTCTTGTGCCAAGTCCTGGCTCCTTTGTTCTCCTACTTGCTCTGTGCCATGAAGAACCCCTCTTCCCCACAACATACCAACCAGGGCTTTCAGACCTCCAGGGATTCCCCTTCTTTATCAGGGTTAAGTCTTCCCTGGTGGCAGTGGTAAAGAAACCATCAATCAATGCAGGAAACGCAGGTTCGATCCCTGAGTCGGGAAGATCCCCTAGAGAAGAAAATGGCAATCCATTCAGGTATTCTTGCATGGGAAATCCCATGGACAGAGGAGCCTGGTGTGCTACAGCCCATGGGGTTGCAAGGAGTTGGACACAACTTAGTGACTAAACAACAACAGCAATCAAGATTTAAGAGCTAAGCTGCTCTAACATAAAGACCCAACAATGCAGTAAACAAAGAACAATAAAGTTTCTCTCCACATGACAGTCCAGGGCACATAAGTGGGCTACTTGGCTCCATTCAGTCATTCATGGACTAAGGTTCATTCCATCCCATCAGATTTTTCCACCCTCCTATAGGGCAACATTGTTGTCTACCCAACTGAAGCTGTGTTCTAGGAACAATCATCTTTCTGCTCACGGAAAGAAGAAAGCAATGAGGAGCACGTGTATAAAGGGCTGGGCCAAGAGTAAGCACATATCTCTTCTGTTCACATTCCATTGCTCACAAAGCCACAAAAGGGAAGCTGGGAAATGTAGTTCCCAGCTGGACAGCCTCATTCCGTTATTACAAAAGATGCCATAACTTCTTTCCTATCAGGAAAAATCATCTTTTTGTCACAATTTCCTACCCAGAGTAGACATTTGATTAAGTTCAATCAAGTTCAAACAACTTAAACAGAGTCAAAACTTAAAACAATAAATGTGTTTAATGTGTAACATATACCTTTCCCTTAGGCATAGTTTCTCAAAGTATGGTGTATGGACTCTCGGTGGCCCAGGACCACTAATTTCCTCAGAAATCTAGCAAGTGGTGGAGGAAAAAGTGATGAGATTATTTCTTCACATACTTTCCACTATTTGATATGTAAGGTTAATTATGATTATTCACAGCTGTCACATTACATTCATAACAATCCTTATGTTCTTCAGGATTGGGCATGAACAAGAACTGTATGTGTCTCTGTCAACACTCATTTGTCAGAATACAATTCAGCTCTGTTAACATACATTTGTGCCTTTTGCATGTTATTGCTTACGCTTGTTAAATTTACATTTTGTGTTATGACTCTTGTGTACCATTATATCCCCAACATAATCAACCACTCAAAAGTGGTTCACTGAATATTAAAGTAGCAATAAAAATAGTAAATTCAATGCTACAACTCAGTAAACATCATGAGCATAAATAGTGAACAGGACTCCAGTATGAATACAGAAAATGAATCTGTATGTGATGGGACAAATAAACCTGTGCAGGTGAAAATAGCACATAAGCAGCCAAAAATGCAAATGTGAAGTAAGAAGATAAATATCTGAAAATCTGATTTTGTTAGACCTACCATCCCTTTGCCCCTAGATTCCAGCAGGCTGTTTATAATAAAACCTATCAAATTGTAGCATGAAGTCATCAAAGCTTTTACATAATTATTAAACAAAGTACAGTGAACCCTGCGGTAAACCAATGGAATTTTTAGAGAACAAGCATGAAGTAATTCCTTCATGAAAGTGATGAATATTGTGACTAAGGCAGAGAAGACACTAAAGCGATAGGAGTATCCTTCAAAGTTGTTAGGCCTCTTGGCAACACAAGTACAAGTCACTTTATTGCCAAGAAGCTTGTAAAACTAGGCACAATTTTAATGACAAATGACTTAGAGAAAGCAAAATGAGCTATTGGCAAAATTCCTGTAACAAACAACATAGCGGACATCCACAATATCTATGGCACACAGTGTAGAAGGGCAATTACTAACACATGTGAGGGCCAGCAAATATTTTATTGTGGAGTCAGACAAAACCACTGATACTCAGACTCTTGGCATATGAGGGGAGAGGCTACATGATTTTTTTACATTTTTGACCCTGAAATCCCATTCTATCAGAGGAAAGAGGTTTTTTTAAATTAAATTTATTATTCTGAGATAAGTGTTGATTTACATGCAGTATAAGAATAACGGGCTTTCCAGGTGGCGCTAGTGGTAAAGACTCCGTTTGCCAATACAGGAGACTTAAACGCAGGTTTGATCCCTAGGTCAGGAAGATCCCCTGGAGGACAACCCACTCCAGTATTCTTCCCTGGAGAATCCTCATGAACAAAGGAGCCTGGCAGGCTACAGTCCATGGGGTCGCAATGAGTCAGACATGACTGAAGAGACTTAGCCCACATGAACTTCACTTAACCCAAATGAACTTTTTGGCCAACCCAGTACCACAGTTTGTTGAAGCACTCACCTTGTTGAAGGACATCTGGGTTGTTTCCATTTGGGGGCTATCATAAATACTGCTGCTGTGAACACTTGTGTAGAGGTATTTGTGTGAACATAAGTTTTCACTTCTCTTGGATAAATGTTTATAATTGCTGACTTGTAAAGTAGCTGCATATTTAGTTTTATTAAAAAAAAACTGTCCAGAATTCCCTGGTGACTCAGTGGAAAAAAAAAATCCACTTCCCAATGCAGGAGACACAGGTTTCATCCCTGATCTGGGAAGATCCCACATGCTTCAAAGCAACTAAGCCCATGCACCACAACTACTGAGCTTGTGCTCTGGGAGCCACAACTAATGAGCCCACATGCTGCAACTACTGAAGCCTGTGTGCCTAGAGCCGGTGCTCTGCAACAAGAGCCATGGCAATGAGAAGCCCAAGCACTGCAGTTAGACAGTAGCCCACACACAGCAATGAAAACACAGCGCAGCCAAAATAAACAAATTAATTAATTTTTTAAAAACTGTCCAACTCTTTTCCAGAGTGTCTGTACCATTTTACATTTCTCCCAGCAATTACAGAGTGCTCCAGTTTCTCCCCATAAGAAGAAAGGGTTTTCAAAACAAAATAAAACCATACTCATAAATATAGAGAGCAGATTGCTGGTTGCCAGAGGGGAAGGAGTTTAGGGGGCTGGTGAAGTGGGTGAAGGGGGTCAAGAGGTACAAGCTTCTGGTTATCAAATAAATAAGTCGTGGGGATGTAATGTACAGCAAGATGACTATAGTCAATAATATTGTAATGCATATTTGAAAATTGAGGATAAATCTTAAAAAGTTCTCATCACAAGAAAAAATGTAATTTTGTATGATGGCAGATGTTAACTCAATGGTGATCATTTTGCAATGTAAACAAATATTAAAGCATTATGCTGTACAGCTGAAACTAGTATAGTGTCAAATGTCAATTATACAATAATTTTTTTAAAGTGGAAAGATTTTTAATTCAGTTATCAAGTGTTTTTTGTGAGTCACAAAGTACACTGGAATAGGGGCAATGAGATCAATTCTGAAGAGCATTCACCATAAGCACAGGCCAGAAATATGTTGCTAAGCAAATATTAGAGGCTGCATCCAAATGCCAATCCACTCCCTCCTCAATTCGCTGCTAACAGCAATCAGCAACAGGTCCCCTGATCGCGATTCAGTATTGACGAAAACCATAAAAATTGTGAATATAATCAAATCATGGCCCCTAAGGGTATGTCTTCCCAGCACACTGTACAAAGAAATGTAGCAAATACCAAAGTCTACTTTTCCACTCTAAGCATGCCAGCTGTTGAGAGAAATCACTTTCCCGCAAGTTATTGAAACAAGGGCTGTGGGGGAAGACTCTATGACTCTGATAATGACACTAAGGATAATTTCTCAGATGTTAAATGCCTTGTTCAAGAGATATATATATATATATAGTCATATATACAGAAACTCGAAGAAGCTGCAAGTAATTACTTCAGTGATCAGATGCAGCTATGTTTAATGTTAAAGATGAAATAAGCAGGATTTCTTTAAAGAGACCAAACTATGGGGCAGTTTTATCACTGAGATTTTGAGACTGCCTCAACATGTAGAGATTTCTTCCCTTCTCACAGAAAGAAATAAATTACATATCGTTGGGGACGTTTAAATATCACATCCAATTCTTTCAGTAGAATTTGGCACCACGCTTTCTAGAATTGAATCAATCAAACAGGTGAATCCACACCCATCTACTTCCTGGTTTAACTATTCAAACTTCCAGCCTTTGAACGTGATTTGTTCAAGGACTTTAGCATCTGATGGAGTGTTTCAAAGTGTCAACAGGGAACTATTATTGTCATTTCTGGGCCCATGTTTGCTCCAAAAACCCAAAACTCTGCAATAAAGCCACTAAATAGTTGCAGCAATCCCAAGTGGCCTGTGATTCTGAGTTTGGATTTTTAACTTTTTATTATGAAAAGCTTTTTCAAACATACAAAAAATAGGGTGGCTAGGACTATGAACTTCCATGTACCCACTACTCAGATTCAGTAGTAGTGCAAATACCTCTGGGGCCCCTCATCACAGTCCCTCCACCCACCTCTGATTTCAGCCAGAGCTGTTCTGCACAAGTTCAGACTCACACCACCCTGACAGCATTCCACCTCCAGATCAAGCTTCTGTGTTTCCGCTTCTGCCCCAGTGCCTTCTCCAAAGTCAGTCCACGTAAAAGCACAGACTGGAAGTGTGGGACTGTTAATCCCTTTGGGGATAACCTTGAACTGAAGTGGGGTCAGGAACCAGTGGATGAGAGCTACAGCCTCTTATCTATCAAGGGGACAGTTCTGGGAGAGGTTCTGTATCCTTCTCAGGATGTCCATCCAGAATCAAGTCCTTGTGGCCCAATGCAGCAATATCACAAGGCACCCTCTCATTGACTTTTCCTCCTTCTCTAATTCTCCCAAACCCCTGACTCCTGTCTCCTGGGACAATACCCCAAATATACCCAACTACTCCCCAGTCCTTGCCTCAGACTATGTTTTGGGGAAACCCAACTAAGACAAATAAGCTATCAAATTTTACCATTCTTATTTCATCTATCCTGGGATATTTTAAAGCATTTAAAGTATTTTTAGAAAAATAAAGTATCTTAAAGTTTGGATTTTTAAAAATTTATTAGAAATAGGAAGGAAAGAAACCAGCTCAATATGGAAGCCGATCTGGGGTCAAGCTGTGCGTCACCAAGGTAGACCTATATACCTTGGTGAAATATTGCTCCTAAATCTCATCACTCTCCCTTATATTAAGTCATTATTAACTATATTCTTCTAAATACTACTTTAACGTAATGGTGATAAAAATGTGATAGAGCTTCTTTTCAATTTACCTCAGCACGGGTCTATGAATAGGCTAGCTGCCCACTGCATGGCTCTTGAAAATCAGCTATGAGAAACACTGGCCATCCAAAGATCACCCCCAGAGCAGTTCATGGGAGTCTGTGAACACATAAAAATGTACGCTGACATGTGCACACATACGCACATTTCTATGAGGAAAGGTCTTTCACCAGATCCTGAAACAAGCCCTTGACCGAAGAAGGGCTGAGAGTCACGGATGAAGGGCTATCAGGTACTCTGAACCTGACTAGGGGATGATTTTATTGTACAGACAGACGGAGCCCTTCTGGAACTCTTTAAATCATTCTGCATGGCTGATCATCATCTTCACCAAATGGCATGGCTAACCTCATTATGTGAATCCAACTAGAATTGATATGATTACAATGAAAGGATTTTCCCCTCCTCAAGGTCTAGTTTATAAAGAAGAGATTTTTTTTTCCCCTCAAGACTTAGTTTATAATAAAAGGTTTTTTTTTTTTTTCCCCTCCTCAAGGCCTGGTTTTCCACATCTGGATTAGATGATCTGGTCCCAATTTTCTTCTCAAAGCTATCTCTCCTAGCCTCAAAGAACTTTTGGGATCCTGCCAATCAACAGGAAAAGGATTTCGATTACAGTACGTGCTCTTTGCAGACTAGCCCTGGTTCTCCCAGATAGCTCTGTACCCTGAACTGGTGCACACTTCCAGGCATGTGAGAGATTCAGGGCCAGCTGTCCATGAAGCAATTCCTCCCACCTGCATCTTGGCCAGCCCTGAAATTACTAACTCAGACAGGAAGTTGGAAAGTGAAAGAGGCACACTTTTTCTCTAAAGAGGCTTAATTAGGTTTAGAATTTGGGTTTGAGGTTTTTTTTTTCTTTCCCTGTTAACAAAGAAGTATTTGTACAACATGAACGCAAGTAGAGGAAGAAAATGACATCTTAAAATCATTTCCACTTAAAAACCAAGACAAAAATGGTACAGGTGGCCTTTTAAAAGGGGACTCCTCTACACAAGCCCTTTTCTTGAATAGGCCTCTAACTAGCCCTCATGCAGCTGCAAGGACGAGTTAACGTTCCTGTGATTTATTACTTTAAAGAGGATATTCTCAGGCATCGTCTGCAAAAGAGGGCCTAGCAGGATGTAGAATGGGAGACTAAGAACACATTGGAAGGAGCTGAATTTTCCATGTGGTTTTCATTCTCTTTCTGACTGTACATGAAAAATCTTTTTTTTAAGATTTTTTTTTAGCCACCACAAATATCACAAAAGCACCCTGCTCCTAGGGTGACTTGCAGCAGGCCTGAGGAAGGCACTGAGCCCACTGCACCCAAAGCGAGCTTTATAATTATAATGAAAGGCAAAACTTCCTAAAGCCACTTCTTGGCACAAAATGTCCTCCCTGACTCAAAGACTTTTAACTTCCATGGTGTGTCTCCTGACCAAGCCACCCTTGCTAGGTAATAAAAAGCAGCTGACACTGACTGAGTACTAACTATATGACAGGGAATGTTTAGGGCCATTGGCTTGGGTTATTTCATATTCCACGATAACCTCAGTTTATCATACCTGGTTTACAGGTGAGGAAACGCCAGCTGAGAGAAATTAAGTCACTTTACCCATGTTGTTGTTTAGTCCCTCAGTCATGTCTGGCTCTTTTGCGACCCTATGAACTATAGCCTGTCAGGCTCCTCTGTCCATGGGATTCTCCAGTCAAGAATACTAAAATGGGTTGCCTTGCCCTCCTCCAGGGGATCTTCCCAACCCAGGGATCAAATCCACGTCTCTTATGTCTCCTGCATTAGCAGTCAGGTTCTTTACCCTAGTGGAAACGACTGCCAAGACTTGTTGTTTAGTTGTTAACTTGTGTCCGACTCTTTGCAAGTCGATGGACTGTAGCCCACCAGGCTCCTCTGTCCATGGAATTCTCTAGGCAAGAATACTGGAGTGGGTTGCCATTTCCTTCTCCAGGGGATCTTCCCAACCCAGAGATTGAACCTGGGTTTCTTTATGTCTCTTGCAATGGCAGGCAGATTCTTTACCACTGAACCACCTGGGAAGACCCACCCAAGGTCACAGAGCCTATGAAAACAGAGCTCAGATTTTTCCCTGGTTTGAATGACTTCAACAGTAGTGCTTTTAATGACTACATAGTTTTCATCCCTTCCTTTACTTCTAGGGTCACTCCCTGACCTCAAATGCTAGGATTTATACTAGCCCCTGGTTACCTAGGTGTTCTAGCCACAGTAGCTATCTGGCCTGCCCTCGGGAATAATGCCTCATGTATAAAATTTCCCATTTTATCCAAATACATCTAATCCCATTGAACTCTCGGTTTCCCATCAAATCTTTGAGAAAAATTATGGCACTTTTTTACATAATTAAAATCACTTCAGATTCTCTTGATATTATCTTTAAAATTGCTCTTGGGTGTACCTACACATACACATATCCTCTCACAATACTAGTTTACATGTATTGAGCATTCACTCTGTGCCAGACATCATGTTAATTATTTAACATGCATTTTTTCATTCAATTCCCCACAGTAACCTCATGAGGTTGCTACTATTATTACTCTTGCTTTACATATGAGAAAACTAAGGTTTAGAAAAGTTCTACCACTCCAGAAATTAGAGCACCCAGGATTTGAATACAGTTGTGTTTGACTTGAGAGTCAAACCCTTTAAAGCACTGCTTCCTACTTACACTCTTCTTACCACTAATAAATCATGCTGATAGTATATACCTCTAATATAATATAGTGAGACTTGCACTTTACTTCTGTATTATTTCTCCCAAACCCCATTGCCTCAGCATAATAATGGACAAAAACATCAGACAGAGGTCAATGGAGGGGTGTTCGAAAAAATACCTGACCAGTATTCCTCAAAACTGTCAAGGCCATCAAAAACAAGGCAGAATCCGGGTGACATTTGTGAAAATGATAGATTAGGGAACTCCAAAAGTCTATCCCTCCTCAAAAGCTATGAATAAACTGCCAAAAACCATTGGAATTAACTTTTTCAGAACTCTGGATACTAATCAAAAGCTTGCAGGAACAGGGGGTATGCTCAATCAAGAGAAAGCAGCTGGATCTTGCTAAGAGAGCTTTGTGGCATTTTAACTGATCTTGGACCCATTCCTTGCTCCCCAGCTCAGCAGTGACCTTGGAGACAACAGCAGCCCACATTCCTGGTAAAGTACCCAGTACAGCAGAACAGACTTCATCCTCTAAGAATTGCATCTGTTTATTTTAACTCGCCTACTGACTTCCTGAAAGACCAACTCAAAGGGCTCACCTTTATTTAGACTCACTCAGAACTCTCCCCGGGCTGAGGTGACTATCCAGGGGGAAATTGTCAAAATCATTTGAAGGCAGCCATTAGTAGCTGCCACCTAGGTAAGGCATAACAGTTGGGGAAACAACAGACTAAGCAAAACTCTCAAGAGAAAAGGTTGGGCAACGACATGCCTTGGGGAATAATGGCTTTGAAAAGCTTCCACAGGGACTTCCCTGGCAGTCTAGTGGTTAAGACTCTGTGTTCCCAATGCAGCGGGAACAGGTTTGATCTCTGGTCGGGGAACTAAGATCCCATATGCCACACAGTGTGGCCAAAAGAAAAGAAAAGCTTCCACATACTCCTTGAAATCTAGAAGGCCACACGCATGCCCAGGATTGAGCACATACTCAGAAGAGATCTGAGAAGGCCCTAAGTGCTATATCTGACTGACAATGCATACTTTTTTTCATATAATGTAAAGAAAATTAAACAACATGAATTGTTTGTGAGATAAGAAAACATAGAAGTGTAATTTTATATTGCATTTAGTATACATTTTGGCCCCTAACCTCCCCTATTTTCAGTATGCTACTCAGGCTCACAACCATGCAATCTTACCTTCCATCATGATATATACAACTGGAAGACAAAAACCAAAATTGTCTTCTAGAATGAGTTCCAAAGTCACCACGAAACCAAGCAGGGCCCTCTGGGGCCTTCCAGAGACAGGACCCCCACCCCCGCCACCAACTGTGTCCTCTGCCTTCCTCTTGTTTGTACAAAAGCTCTAGTCTCCCAGGCTTCTCCTGAGTCACAAAAGCCTGGATCAAGAATTAATGATTGAAAACATGTAGTAACAAAAGTAGTAGTTGGGCCAGGAGAACTGGTAAGAGTTTAAACAGTAAATCAGCCATATGGCAGTGACAGAATCTTTAGCTCCATCCTGAGGTATCTGATGAAGACTTTCTGAGTTGTTTTGCCAGTGCTAAAAACTCCACCAAATGAAGAAGTTAACCACATGATGATCATGAGCGCATAGTTCCCAGACCTACTAGTGCTTAAGGATTGATAATGTTAACCCCTGTGACACTGCCCTGTTACCTTACCACCAACCAATCAGAGAATTGTCCATGAACTCATCACATACCCTGCAACCCCCTTCCCTCACCTGGCCTTTAAAAATGCTTCCCTGAAACCCATTGGGGAGCTTGAGTGTTTTGCACATGAGCCATTCATTTTCCTTGCTTTGCCCTGCAATAAACCTTCCTCTGCTCCAAACTGTTATGTTCTGGTTTGTTTGGCCTCAGTGTGTTTTCAGCACATGAAAACTGTTCCCTAAACAGACTTTTAAATTATCTCCAAGTTTTTATCACTGTCAAAGTCTTATGGTTCCTCCAACTCCCAAGCCTATCTGGAATTATGAAGGGAGAATCAGCTTGCTTTTCACTGTTCTTCCTTTGTGAGCACTTGGGATGAGATCTTCCTCATTTACCAGTTCATTTGCCAGTCTGGTTCATTTACCAGTCCTTCATCTGCTTTTCCTCCCCGTATGCTAAGGTTAGGAGTTACTGATGAAGCTTGGTTTCATCAAACATGGAGAAGAAAGAGATAAATATAAAATCAATGCAACAGTCAAGGATATCCAATATGTGACTAATAGGTATATTAGAAAGAGACAACAGTACAAAGGAGAGAAGGAAAACATTAATAGAAAAAATACAAGATTATTCCCCACAACTAAAGGACATGAGTTTCCAGATAGAAAAACCCACTGAGTGCTCAGTACGATGAAAGAATAGCCCAAGTAAGCCTTATCATCATTAAATTTTGGAAAAATCAGAGCTTGTTGCTGTTGTTGTTTAGTCACTATGTCGTGTCAGACTCTTCTGCGAGTCCATGGACTGTAACCCACCAGGCTCCTCTGTTCATGGAATTTCCCCCAGGCAAGAATACTAGAGTGGCTTGCCATGCCATCCTCCAGGGAATCTTCCCAAGCCTGGGACTAAACCCATGTCTCCTGCTTGGCAGGCAGATTCTTTACCACTGAGCCACCAAGGAAGCCCAAGTATCCTAAGCTTCTGGAATAACCACAACAGGACACATGTGAAGATCAAGAATACTGATTGGGAATCAGAACCACATTCAATTCCTCAAAAATAATACTGCAAGTTAAACACTGGGGATTTTTTTCCAATTTAGAAATACACACCCAGCCAAATAACAAAAAGTTCTAGAAAAGCATAAAGACATTTTCAGATATTCAAATTCTCAAAGATTTTACTTCCAATGCATTTTTCTTAGGAAACTTCTTGAGAACATATGAAATCCAGGAATTGGTGCATGGAATGAAGAAGAGATACAGGGAGAGGTCCCAGAATGACAATTGTGCATGAGGCCAGAGCAGGACTACTCAAAAAGTGAAAATAAAACCAATAAATAAAATCAAAAATATTATTTGCAGAAAATTGTTGCAGATAGCTCGCTGAAAGATCCTTTCCCATTGAACACCCGAAACAAAATGCAGAAATGAAAATGAAAAAAACAGTGGTTATTTTAAGGGAATTTCTGAAGAAATATATTAAAAGAAATTTTAGAAAAATAGTTAAATATAGTTAACTGTATATAGTTTAAAAACAGTTCACATGATTATAACAGCACATTCCTAGGGTCACTCTCAGAGCTTCAGAAGGGGCTGGTAGAAACACAGGACCCTGGAGCTCAAATTTCACTGGTGTCAAGGCAAATCTATCTTTGGCACAGGCATTGGCACATTTCTGAGGATACCATCAAGGAAGCTCCTTTAAGGAGCTTCTGGGACACTTCCACCTCATTGCTTTTAGAGTCATACCATGTCTGTCTTTTATTGGTTTTTTTTTTTCATTTATTTTTATTAGTTGGAGGCTAATTACTTTACAATACTGTAGTGGTTTTTGCCATACATTGACATGAATCAGCCATGGATTTACATGTGTTCCCCATCCCGATCCCCCCTCCCACCTCCCTCCCCATCCCATCCCTCTGGGTCTTCCCAGTGCACCAGCCCTGAGCACCCGTCTCCTGCATCCAACCTGGGCTGGTGATCTGTTTCACCCTTGACAGTATCCTTGTTTCAATGCTATTCTCTCTGAACATCCCACCCTCACCTTCTCCCACAGAGTCCAAAAATCTGTTCTGTACATCTGTGTCTCTTTTTCTGTTTTGCATATAGGGTTATCATTACCATCTTTTTAAATTCCATATATATGCGTTAGTATACTGTATTGGTCTTTATCTTTCTGGCTTACTTCACTCTGTATAATGGGCTCCAGTTTCATCCATCTCATTAGAACTGTTCAAATGAATTCTTTTTAATGGCTGAGTAATATTCCATATCTGTCTTAAAATGAGAAGTGTGTTCTTTGCACACATAATTTTATTGAACGTTTGATCTTTGCCAGGCACCATTCTAGGCATTTTACAAATTCTACTTCAAGCATGAATTAATGCTCACAATAATTCTGTCAGATACTATTAATATCTCTTTTACAGATGGAAGTGAGGTTCAGAAGATAACACTATTTGCTAAAGTCATGCAGATAAGCTGTAGAGGCGGGATTTAAAGTTGGGTCTCTATGAGCCCAGAACTCTAACTTGTTTCACTGAAGCCAAAACCCCCAAATTCTTTCTGTTTGCTTGATTCTTCCACTCTCCTTATCTGTCATTGAGTTTCTCCAGCTGCTTCTGACCATGGCATTCTTTGTATGAGCCCTTGGTTGTCTCTGACAGTAGCTATGGCTGCCATCAGCATGAACAGCACTATCAGTACGGTTATCCAAGCAAGGTGGGAAGGAGACTCCCACCTCCTGCAGTATTTACAGGATTTTCCAATCATCCTGACTCAGATTCCTAGGTCTGTGTGTTCTAACTAGAAGAGATATTGTACTCTATATCAATCAGAGGATCAAGGTGTATATCACATTCTAGCATATCCCAAGTGGCGCTAGTGCTAAAGAACTTGCCTGCCAATGTAGGAGATGCAAGAGATTTGGGCTTGACCCCTGGGTCGGGAAGATCCCCTGGAGGAGGGCATGGCAACCCACTCTAGGATTCTTGCCTGGAAAATCCCATGGACAGAGGAGCCTGGCGGGCTACAGTCCATGGGGTCGCAAAGAGTCCAACATGACTGAGCAAATTAGCACACACACATGCAGCACATGATATACAGCACCCAACCCTCTTTCTGGAACCTTAGCTGAGCCTTCAGCAGTTGTTTCTATTGTTCTATCAGACATTCTGTAAGCCAGCAGACAGTGGTGCCAGTGTGGGCAAGGTGGGCAGAGAAAGCAAGTCCGTATCTAGAGTAGAAAACCATTCAGCTGAGGGAGAATCACTGCCTATTTCAGGACAGAAGGGATCCAAATAATTGACCTGACACCAGGCAACTGGCTGGTCTCCCTGAAGAATGGTATTGTACGAGGGCTGTTGGCAGACTGGGCACCTCACTGCAGCAGATGCTAGATCAGTTTTAGTGAAAGGAAGTCGACTCACTGAGATTTCCTTCTCCACTGTCCTTCAGAGCCCCTGACAGCTATATATACTCCCATAACCACAATTCAAAATTACATATATAGCATTTCCATCACCCCAGAAAGTTCCCTCCTGCCCTTTCCAGTTAATCCTGATGCCCACACAAAGGTAACCATTTTTCAATTTTCTTTCTCCATAGGTTTCTATGTCTGTTCTTGGAAGTCACTTAAATGGAATCATGCAGTATGTATTTTAGAGTGTATCTGGCTTCTTGAGTGCAAATAATGGCTTTGAAATTGTGAACTGCTTTCAATTCTCCCCATTGATGAGCATAAAAAATTTCTGGGGCTGGGTGTGTACTTTTCTATCAAAGCTGTTTGAGATGTGGTTCTGGTTATCGACTGGAGGTAATGAGGATGGTAGAGTGCATCTTGAGAAGAAAAGGTCATCTCACAAGGCAGCTGTTTCAGGTGAAATTATTACATAGTCTCCATGAAAAGGAAAATTATCCTCCTCTGGCAAGATTTTGAAGGGGGGCTGTTTCTGCCAGCAAGAAAAGTTCAGAGAAATTGGAGGGTTCCTAATACTTGCATTCATCTATCAAACTAACCATCCCAGATCTCTATGTTCCACTTGTTCCCTATCTGATCTTGAAAAAATGGCCTGACAAGGTTGTACATTTAGTCCTTTTTGCATCTCTGCCATCCTTATCAGATCCTGAGCCTGATTTTTAGTAGTCTGTCTTGCAGCTACAGAAGATAAGGATCTCCTTTAAATCTGCCATGGAGGCAGAGTTCCTCCTGCAGTCAAGAGCAGCCGTCCCACTCCAAGCTCCTTATAAATAGCATTGTCTGTTTATCGATTAAGTGCTACAGCCACTTGACCTCCCTATATCTTGCCTTGTACCTCCGTATCATACCAATAAAATACCACATTGCACAGGTGAAAGCTCAAGTGATTGCAATGCCATTTCATGGCAGGGATTATCTTCATACACTTAACACCAGCCAGCGTCCCTACTGCTTTTATTTTTTTTTATTTGTCCTTTGTTCATATTTTTTGATAATTTATCCTTTGCTTTATTTTATTGATTTTTATTTTATATTGGAGCACAATTGATTAACAATGTTGTGTTAGTTTCAGATGTACAGCAAAGTAATTCAGTTATACACATAGATGGATCTGTTCATTTTCTAATTTTTTTTCATTTAGGTTACTACAGAATATTGAGCAGTGTTCCCTGTACTGTACAGTAGGTCCTGGTTATCTATTTTAAGTATAGCAGTGTGTACATGTCCATCCCAAACCTCCCAATCTGTGCCCCTCCCCGTATCCCCTGATAACTGCTAATTTCATTCTCTAAATCTGTGAGTCTGTTTCTGTTTTGCAAGTAAGTTCATCTGTACCATTTTTACAGCTCAGGTGACTCTATCAGAAAAAAAAAAACAACCCAATCAAAAAATGGGCAGAAGACCTAGATAGTTCTCCAAAGAAGACATACAGATGGTCAAGAGGCACATGAAAAAATGCTCACATTGCCAATTATTAGAGAAACGCAAATGGAAATTTCAATAAGGTACCACCTCACACTGGTCAGAATGGCCATCATTTAAAAGTCTATGAATAACAAATGCTGGAGAGGGTATGGAGAAAAGGGAAACCTCCTACACTGTTGGCGGGAGTGTAAATTGGTGCAGCCGCTATGGAAAACAGTATGGAGGTGCCTTAAAAAAATAAAAGCAATACTACCACATGACCCAGCAATACAACTCCTGGTATATATCTGGAGAAAAACATGGTTCAAAAGGATACATGCACCCCAGTGTTCATTGCTGTGCTATTTACAATAGCAAAGACATGGAAGCAACCTAAATGTCCATCAACAAATGAATGGACAAAGAAGATGCAGTACATATACATGATGGAATGTTACTCAGCTATAAAAAAGAGTGAAATAATGCCATTTGCCAAAGTGGATGGACCTGGAGATTATCATAATAAGTGAAGTAAGTTATAGAAAGACCAATATGATATTGCTTATAAGCAATATAAGCATATAAGCATATGCTTATATGCAGAATCTAAAAAAAATGAAATTATATTTACTGCTTTTGACAGGCGAACAATACAACTCCAAACCCTCATCCTGATAGTCTGTTTTTCTAGAACCATTTTTAAAATCAAGTGTCTTAGCCAGGGTCTTATAAAACATAGCCAAATTCAGAAAAGCAAGTACTGACCATATGGGAGTTGTATAAGCCTAAGGCAACAGGATGACGGAAAAAGACAAGTGAATCAAGGAAAGATGTATCAATGTGACGCAATGCATTACCTCACTGGCCATTATGTCACAAAACTGCAGGTTACTTGCCAATGTGTTTGCTCACAAAGGTTGAAAGGAAAACACACATATACATTTCAGAGTGGAGAAAGTAGGAGAAATGTATCTGCCTAGTTCCCTCACACCCCCTCATTTCCACTAGTCAAATCTCATACCCCAGGGTACTAATTCCCCATCACTTCCAGTTGCATCCTCTGGTCCCTTGGCAGCTTCTCACAAAGCCAGATCCCATTCCCTCGGAATGGTATTTTACCCAGGTGTGGAAGTGGAGTGATAAGTTGGCACTCACAGGTAAATGGGTAGGACATGAGGGTCTTTCAGGTGCAGGGCTTCAACTTATACTACCTGTAGCTCCAAAAACTCAGGAGGGATCGCCCAAAAATGGAATGTTGGCAGCACGATTTGAAAAGTGAGCAATATCTCAGAAGTGAGCCCAAGAAGGTGCATGAGTTTGTGTCCAATACAGGTTAGCCCAAGTAAGACAAAAGGATAGTTTGGACTAGAGCAGTGACCATGGGGATGGAGAAAAGAGGCCAAAATCACTGTGGATGACTGCAGCCACAAAATTAAAAGATGCTTGTTCCATGGACGAAAAGTTATGACAAACCTAGACAGCATGTTAAAAAGCAAAGACATCGTTTTGCTGACAAAGTCCATATAGTCAAAGCTATGGTTTTTCCAGTAGTCATGTACAGATGTGAGAGTTGGATCATAAAGAAAGCTGAGCACCAGAAGAATCTATGCTTTTGAACTGTGGTGCTGGACTCTTGAGAGTCCCTTGGACAGTAAGGAGATCAAACCAGTCAATTCTAAAGGAAATCAACCCTGAATATTCATTGGAAGGACTGATGCTTAAGCTGAAGCTCCAATACTTTGGCCACCTGATGCAAAGAGCCGTCTCACTGGAAAAGACCTTATGCTGGGAAAGATTGAGGGCAGCAGGAGAAGGGGCTGACAGAGGATAAGATGGTTGGATGGCATCACCAATTCAATGAGTTTGAACAAACTCTGGGAGATGGTGATGGAAAGGGAAGCCTGGCATGCTGCAGTTCATGAGTTTGAACAAACTCTGGGAGATGGTGATGGAAAGGGAAGCCTGGCATGCTGCAGTTCATGGCGTCACAGAGTCGGACACAACTGAGAGACTGAACAAAAACAACAAAGTGACCGTGGGGATGGAGAAACAAGGGACAGATTTAGGGTACATTTTGAAGGTAGAGTCAGCAGTACTTTCTAATGAACTGGATACAAGGGGTCAGGGAAAGGAAGGAGGAAGGATTCATGGATGACCCATATGTGTTTTACTTGAACAACTGGTTGGTACATGATATCATTTCTGAGATATGGGATATATAAGGGATTGATATTTAGTGTAATACTGTCCATATTTTGGTCAAAACCATTTTGTGTTTCTGGTTTATTTTTTAAGACTGAAGCATTAGAAATAACAACCACATCCCAGGACAATTCCATTCCCTAATTCAGTCAAAGGCCAGCCCTACACGTGAATAGGACCACTTATTGGCATGATGCAGTTGGCAATACATGAACCTATTCACCCCAGAAGATTTCCTCCATCTATTTGCCAACTACCCACAATTTATATTCTGATTATCTGTCGTGTGTGTGTGTGTGTGTGTGCTCAGTAGTGTCTGACTCTTTGCAACCCTATGGACCATAGCCCGCCAGGTTCCTCCATCTATAGGATTTTCCAGGCAAGAATACCGGAGTGGGTGACTATTTCCTCCTCCAAGGGAACTTCCAGACCCAGGGATCGAAACCACGTCTCTTGCATCTTCTGCATTGGCAGGCAGTTTCTTTACCACTAGTGCCAGCAGTGAAGCCCAATTATCTATTACCGTCATCTCAAACTTTGTGGCTTAAAACAGCAACATTAATACTGGTCACAACAATGGGTAAGGTTTGGCAAAGTGGGCTTATCTTTGCTTCATGTGACATCAGTTGGGGTGGCTCAACGTGGAGTGAGAGGACCTACATCCCAGACAGCTCCTCACATTGATGGCAACTGAGAGCTCAGCCAGGACTGAGGGCCAGAGCTTCATTTCCTCTCCACAAGTGCCTTTCTGTGGGCTGGCTGGCTTTTGTCACAGCATCTGGCTCAGTTCCAAGAATGAACACCCCCAGAGATAAGAAGTAGAAGCTGCCGGTTTCTTGAGGCATAGGCCCAGAAACTGGCACAGTGCCCCTTCCACCATATTCTATTGGTCAAGCATTCACAGAACCCAGATTCAAGGGGAGGGGACTAGATATCACTTCTCAATGGGAAAAGTGTCAAACATTTGGTTGCCATGTTTTAAAATGGCACAAGTCAGAACCCTGAGCTTCCCTGGTGGCTTAGATGGTAAAGAATCTGCCTGCAATGCAGGAGACCTGGGTTTAGTCCCTGGGTCAGAAAGATCCCCTGGAGAAAGAAATGGCTACCCATCCCAGTATTCTAGCCTGGAGAATTCCATGGACAGAGGAGCCTGGAGGGCCACAGTCCATGGGATGGTAAAAAGTCGGACACGACTTAGCCACTGAGCACAGGTTAGAGCCCATAAGTTGCCACTAGGTAATGGTGTCCTTGGTTTCATTGTGATGGAGTAGGGGACCCTTAACCCATTAAGTGTCCTCTAATGTGATTTTGTCAGATGAACTCTTGATACCTCTCAGGTCCCTGAGTGAATGGTAGCCAGGATGGAGAGAACAATACAGATAGTAATATAGCTAAAACTTTTTGAGCACTTACCATGTGTCGGACATTGTTCTGAGCACTTTACATGCATCAGCTCATTGAATCCTCCCAGCAATCCAATGAGGTAACAACACTGTTATCACTATTTTATAGACAAGGAAAGCGTGGCACAGAAGGGTTAAATGATTTGTCCAAAGCTGTACAGCCAGGGAGTAGTTGACCTGCGACTTCCCGCCCAGATCTGTCTACACTCTAGAGCCCACACTCAAAACAATTACACTGCATTGGAAAGGGTAGAGATGGGCTTCTCAAAGACAGAGGGGCTGCCAGGCCACAGCCCTGAGCAGGACCCAAGGGTTTATCAAGCCTTTATTGGCAGCAGCTTTATAGGAAGAGGTATGTGTGAAATATCAGAGCTCTTGGGATTTTCCACCACAGAAGATTTATGGTCTGAAAAAGCATGGAAGGAACCAAATACTTCTTGTGGAGTACCTTTTTGCCAGGCATTACACTAAGTGCTTTATGTGCATTAATTTCATATAATTCTCTGAATAATCATGTGGTAAATATTATTATTATTGCCATTTTACAGCTGGGGAAATTGAAAGAGATTAAGTAACTCAGTCAAGGTCACATAGATGATGAATGGCCATGATGGGATTCTAGATCAGATCCAACTCCAAACCTGAACTCTTAATCGTTATGTGTGAAACTTGGGGTTCAGTCTATAGCAGCATAGCCTCAGGGTTGGGACTGCTATGTAGCGTCTTGGGGGAAAGATTGCTGAAAAAGTTGGGAAAAGGAGCAGAACACTCTGAGTCCATCTAGTCCATCACCTGCTGTTAGCCAAGCATCACCTCTAGCTGGTTGCATCCCTTTGTGCCTACTTCCTTTTATCTAAGATCTCATTAACAGTCAAGAATACTGACTCTATAAGGTACAAGGTAGTCTGAGCAAATCCATCTCCAATTATTCTCCTCTTTATTCCCAGTTAATTAATAGCTAACTATTGAAGAAAGATTAAAATAATTGACTTCTTGATGACATTGAACAATTAAGTTCTCAACTCTCTTCACAAGTCTAATCACTATCTAAATGGAGATTAATAGAGAGGAATCCTCTTTCCATCTAATTCCCTTTTGCAACCAACTACTCATTGCAGGCTTCTGACCCTTCCAAGATACTTTCCAGGAAGCAAGTTTAAATCTTGACTCACTCAAGTAAACATTCCAACCAATCAGCCCATTGTTAATTGCAAAATAACTAGTTGTCCAGAAAAGGCAGGAAGTGGTAACAAAAGAGGGCCTAGATTTCAAGATACCAGTTGGGCTGCTTAAATGCTTCCTGAAGGTATGCCCAAAGAGATGAGGTTCAAGCCTACCTTGCTTCCTCCCCTGCAGATTTCTATATCCTGGTAGCCTGGTGCTTTGACCTTCAGCTCTAACCCCTCTCTAGTTTTGGGCAACACAAACTCTCTAGTCTAGAGAGCTATAAAGACCTAAGACTAGAAGCCCACCACTCTGAGGCCGGTGATGGAGTCCTAACCTAGGTTTGTAGACTGATATCCCAGGGTTAACTTGAGATCTCCATCTCATTAACACTTTCAGCATCTCTCATCCTAACCTGACCTGGAGTTCAATATGCTTCTACTCAGATGCTTCTTTTCAAAATGGTTCTCCTAGCCAACTTTCACTGGCCAGACCTAGACATCAGTATATGAGCCACTTGTCCTAGAGACACCTCCTGAAAGAGTTCACAGCAATTGTGTCATTTTTAATTCCACTTATCATGGGAGCTGAGGGAGGAAGCTACCACTTCCAGCTGATGGCAGCAGCCTGTTAAGTAGCTGTCAAATAGTGACCCTATAGACACAAAGCCCCGGCCCTGCCCCCACCACCCCCAGCAAGAGCCCCAGAGGCATCGCTCTGTGGTAGCATCTCATCACTCTCTGCAGGGACTTGGATAAGTTAAACCTTGCCTCTGAAAGTCTAAAGCACCCAGGTAGGGGAACAGGCAGGACTACTATTCTTTATTTCCTGTTTTGGCAGCTGCTAAAGCCCTGGTGGGGCTTCCCAGGTGGCCCAGCAGTGAAGAATTCACCTGCCAATGCAGGAGACACGGGGTTTGATCCCTGGTCCAGGAATATCCCCTGGAGAAGGGAATGGCAACTCACTCCTGTATTCTTGCCTGGAGAATCCCATGGACAGAGAAGCTTTGTGGGCTAGAGTCCATGGGGTCAGAGAGATTCGGACGTGACTTAGCAACTAACCACCAGCAAGAACAATAAAACTCTGATAGGTGCAGACCTGGAGCTCTGAAGAGCAGTAAGTTTCATCTTGACCTACTTCTGATCATGTGCCCTGTGACATATAACAGCCGCTCAGCCCACCCTATCTAGACTCATTATGTCTGATGGTTCCATGTCCTCTCCATTGGGCAGACTCTAAACACTGGGAGTTCAAACATCGTTTTCTCAAGGAACTAAAATTGCACCATTGGCCTGCACTTCCTCAAAGCAAGTATATTGTATCTCAGAGACTGAAAAGAAAACAGATTCCAGTTTTATGTCAGCTTTACCGATAAAAGAGAAGGTTCACCTACACTCTAGCCATGGAGAAGGCATGAGGGACCCTAAAGGGTTCGTTGCAAAACCTGGAGAGTAAGATGAAGGCAGTGGTCATTTTTCCTGAGCCCTAAGTAAGTTTCCTCAAATATGGGCAGTTGTATAGAGGTAAATAGAAGTAGGGGAATTTGGTGAGACCTCATCACTAATATTGATCATCATTAAAATCCTACAAGCCCTGGTACTAATTAAACCTGGGAACAAATAAAAGGGTGGAGGACCTCAAGATCTGAAAGTTTGGGGGCCTTAATTCAGTAACAACAACTTCTGATTATTATTGAGTGCTTTCTGTGTATAAGGCATGTTATATATAGTATCTCATTCAGGTTTGACAGCTATGATAGAGATTCATACTAGAACTGGATTGTGTAAGAGTGGGGGGTGGTCTAAGGGTAGGAAGAAAGGCAAAAGCACTCTGATGGTTGAAAAGAGAAGGGCTAGATCCCCAGAGCCCGAGCGCACAAAGATGCAGGACCCAGGTTCTGAGAGTGTCTGAGATCTGCACCCCAGATAGAAATTCAGCTCGGGGAGTCTTTCCCTCCAGGCTTAGTTATCCTCTCTATTAAACTTCTTGGTGACTTTAGCTTCTTATATCAGGGCTAATCCTTTCTAGATTCCATCTCTTTTTGCCTTCACAGGAACTTTAGCCCTTCAGTTATCTCCTCTGGGCAACATTTTATCCTCATTTTTTGTCTTTTTGTCACTTCCTTCATCTGATGGAACTTAAAAATATGTATTTATGAACAAAACTATGGAAGCAGTGAAAAGATCAATGCCTGCCAGGAATTCAGGGAGAGAAAGGGATACATAGTCTAAGCAACAGAGCATTTTTAAGGCAGTGAAAACATTCTGCATGATACTATAATGGTGAACACATGAAATGTTGCAGTTGTCAAAATCCATAGACTATACAACACAAAAAGTGAGCCCAAATTTAAACTATGAACTTTAGTTAGTAATATATATCAATATTGGTTCATTAATTGTAACATCAACTGGAGTAATGCAAGATGGTAATAAAAGGGGAAATTGTGGAAGAGGGAGAGAGGACGTGTGGGAACTCTCTGTAGTTTGGGCTCAATTTTTCTGTAAACTCCAAAATGCTCTAAAAAAATTAAGTCTGTTTAAAAAAAAACAAAATTATTTATGCTGATTGCATTTCTCATTAAAAGGATCCATGGCTCCCTGGAGAAATGGCTGTTTCCAGATCTAAGGTAGAAAATGTTTAAGATGAGACTGGGGCATCTTGTCATACCAGTAAGCAAGGATGCTATTAAAGCCTACTGAGGATATGTCAAAAGGACTCAGGAGCCAATCTGCAGGGGTTTCTACCGACCAAAGACTGTAAAATTAACTGAGCATTAAAAAAAGAGTGTGGTTGATTCAAGCACATCAAGAATATAAAATTCTACAACTTCATGATGATACTCAAGAAAAAAAAACTCATTGATTATCACTGGCCATTTCTAGAGCAACAACTGATTAAGCTAAAAATTAATAAAGGTAAAGAGTTAAGCATTGATTCTGCATTTCCTGGCCAAACAGTATTTCAAGGTCACTAAAAGAGTTGAGAAGGAAAGTTCTTCATCATGGAGAATTCCACTAATCAATGCAAAAAGAATGATAGGATGACAAAATCACCATTTCACAACTCCAAATTAAATAATGGATTTAGAAAAGATCATCAATGAACTCTAAACCTATTAGGTGAAAATTTAACAAGGAATAGGACAAACACACCTACTAAAAAATCAATTTCATCCCTAAAACGGGGGCAGACACAATGTGCTTTCTGACTGATGCAATTAAATGTACATAAAACCACCTACAAAGTATTTTGCCAAAAGAAATAAACCTGAAACAAATCAATCCTCTAGTCTAGATCTAAATACCAGTGTATGGGAAGTAAAAGAGAGGAACAAGTTAATTGGTACCAGAAGAAGGCAATCAGCCAAACGCAGAAAGTGGAGCATTTTAAGGAACAAATAACCCAATTTCTCCAACAGTATAGTGTCTTAGCCAGGTTCAGGCTGCTATGACAGAACATATAATAGATTGGATGGCTTTATAAACAACAGAAATTTGTTTCCTATATTTCTGGGGCCTGGACACCCAAGATAAGGGTGACAGACAGCACGGTTGGGTTCTTGGTGAGGGCTTACTCTTTGATTCCAGACAGCTGTGTCCTGGCTGTGCCCTCACATGATGGAAGGGTGATGGAGCACTAAATAAAAGCACTAATCCCATTCATGAGGGCTCCGGCCTCATGACCTAATCACCTCCCAAAGGTCCTTCCTCCTAATACCATCATATTGGAGGGTTAGGATTTCAGCATATGAATTGGAGGAGGGTATGGACACAAATAGTCAGCCTATTACACATGGGAAGAAAAGGAGGAAGGGAAACTGAAATAAAACAGAAATTCTATTCTGTTTATCAAGTAAAAGAGACTTAAGAAACACAGTCACAAAATGTAATGTGTGGTCCTTGTTTGGATCCTGACTCAAACTATTTCTTAGGATAAACAGGGAAATTCAAATATGAACTGGGTATTAACGAAGTATTATTAACTTTGTTAGAAGTAACAATATTATTGTGGTTATATACTAGGTAAGTCATTAGCATTTTAAAAGTTATGTAAACTATATGCATACCTGTGGGTGTATATATAACCTTTTAAGAAGACATTGACTCTAGGAGTAGAAAGGTTGGATACTGGTTGAAAGAGCCACTTTTTCTTTTCTTCATTTGGCTGCTAGAGCACATTAGGGTCAGAACAGCAGAGACAGACACAGAGGCAACTGAAGACTTCAATATTGGGTTAAAGGAAATGGGTGACGCAAAGCACTCTGCTTGCAAACCCACCGGTGGGAGGCCCCCATGACATAAGCTGGCTACTAAGGCTGCCAGCGACTTCAAAGGTCGTCTTATAGGCTGGAAATCAATAGAGCTTCTGATCCAAAAGCTTTCTTTCCAGAAGTTGGTAAGGGAAATTGTCCAGGACTTCAAAATAGATTTGCGTTTCCAAACTACGGCCGGAGGGTACTTCGGAAATCCAGTGAAGCATACAGGGTGGTTTTTATCTGAAGATTTTATTTAAACTGTGAGTCATCTGAGATAAGAGAATCTCTATCATGCCCTAGGATGCCCTGGTAGCCTGCTCAACTGAGTGAGAAAGAGCTTAAGTTAAGGCAGTTTTTATGTGTTGTATAGTCAATTATGAAAGATACTTTAAGTTATTACTTTTTTCAAAGAAATGTTTAACATGTTGCCTTTGAGCTTACATCATCCCATCATTAACTTTAGATGAGTATGAAGAGTGAATACCCAGATTAACAAAGGGAGCGGGGTGACTCGAGAGAAGCGAACTGCTAATCTGCAGAAAGGGTGCATGATATATCCTGCTCCTCATGATATATATTAGTGAGTTGTAATAGAATACAACAACTATTCTAATTGTAGTACCAACTAGAATACTACAACATGTACTGGACCCTTTTGCAAAAACATTGCTTATGATTTGATCCAGTCAGTTAATAATGGAAACTGTTTTTTAAAAATTGAATCTAAGTAATTATCTAGACCCAACTACTGGTTTAGAAGAAATACAGAAGACAGAGGAACATGTTAAACACCATGGAATAGCTTTCAGCAAAATCCAGGCAGTGGAAAACTCTGCTGGACAAACAACTCAGTTTCTTCAATAAAGAAATTTCAAAGAATAAAAAGATATGTGAGGAACCTATAAATAAAAGAAATGTAAGAGACATATCCATCGATTACAGTGTGTGGACCTTATTTGCATCCTGATTCAAATAAACAGGAAAAAATCACATTTATGAGACAACTGAAATTTTATCATGAATGAATATTTGATTATAATTAAAGATATTAATTTAGAAGTATTATGAACATTTTGTGGATTTTTAACCTTTTTCTTTTACAGATATGCATTGTTATAGTTACAGATGAAATTATGCAATATCTTTTATTTGACTCAAAATAATACAGGAATGGATCTGTTCTCACCACTCCTATTCAACATTGTGTTGATGGTGCTAAATTAAAGAAAATATATACAAATGGAGAGCAATGCCATGTTAATGTGGTGAAAAACTTCATTTGTTAATATGCCAATTCTCTCCAAATAAATCTATACATTAAACAGAATTCCAATCAAAATTCCAGCAGGATACTTTGTAGAGATCAACAAGCTAATTAAAAAACACATGAAAAAGCACAAGAAATAGAAAGCCAAAACAATTTGGAGAAAAAAATAAAGTCATAGGACTCACGATATATGCTCTCAGGGCTTTCTATAAAGCAACAGTAATCAAGAGAAGTGTCAGGATAAACATACAGATGAATGGGACAGAATATAGTCTATAAGTAGATCTACACATATGTGCTAAATTGATTTTTGACAAAGGTGCAGAGGCGATTCAATGGAGAAAAGTATAGCTGTCTCAACAAATGCTGTTGGATCAAATAAACGTCTATATGCAAAAAATAAAACTAAAGAAAATGTTGACCTAGACTATATAATATTAACTCAAAAAAATCATACAAAACATAGAAGAAAATATTCCTGATCTGATGTTCAGTAAAGAATTCTTAGACATAACATCAAAGACATGATTCATCAAAGAAAAAAATGGTTATTTAGAACATCAGAATTTTAAATTCTCCTCTTAGAAGGACACTATATTGAAATGAAAACACAATCTATAGACTAGGAGAAAATATTTGCAAGCCATATATCTGATAAAGAATTTATATGCTATCTTTCTATATCTCAAAATTCAACAGTAAGAAAACAAACATTCCAATGAAAAAAAAGTGGTGGGAACATAGGGGTTCTTTATACTGTTCTGTCTACTTCTGCATCAAAATCTAAAATATACTTACCCCTAAAAATGGAGTCTGAGAAATATGGCCATACATATTTGTGATAAAATATAGGCTTTTCTACAGGTGAGATTTATCATTTCCTTATTTGTGATAGAATATGGGCTTTTCTAGGTGAAATTTAGTTTCCTTAGATAGGTGATGATGAAGATGACAATAATGATGATGATAGATAGATAGTGTTAGTTGCTCAGTCATGTCCAGCTCTTTGAGACCCCATGGACTGTAGCCAGGCAGTCTCCTCTGTCCATAGAATTCTCCAGGCAAGAATACTGGAGTGGGTTGCCATTTCCTTCTCCAGTGTCCTGCATTGTAGGCAGATTCTTTACTGTCTGAGCCACCAAGGAAGCCTTATACATGTTTATATAGGAGTTATTTTTAATATATTGTAGAGCATTTTTAAATTAAATGCTTTGCAATTTATAAAATATAAGTATGCTCTGTCCACACCTCAGAACAATTAAGTCAGAATCCCTGGAGTTTGGGGCCTAGACGTGGGCATATTTTCAAAGTTTCTCAGGTGATTCTAGTATACTGCCAGGGTTGACAACCATTGCTTTGGGAGAATTGTGATAAGAAAGTGAAGGCTCATCCTTTAGTGTGAACAGCACTCAAAGCCCACTTTTTCCTGAAGCAAGCACCACCACTGTAATCACTGACCCAGCACAAGAGCTTCACTCACACCCTGCCCTGTCCTCACACACCGAACCCTTCTCTTAAAACCTCTAGGGATCTTGATTTATAGCCCTTTTGTCCTCTTTCATGTGTCTCCTTCTCACCAGAATACTAAATGGACATGGAGGTATCTAAGCAACTCTTTCTGAGCTTGTGTGTATGTGTGTTTGACAGATCGAAAGGTCACAGAGTATAGATTTCCCAGGGACAAAGAAAAGTGTAACAGAGAACAGGTCACTGAATCAGTTTCAGAGGTGGTATCCGTAAGTCAATAAGCAGAAGCGAGGCACAATTTGGTTCTTGTCATGCTGCTAACTTTTGTAATTGGGGAAATAAAGGAGAAAAACACACCTAAGAGATCAGCCTGGCTAGCATCTCTGTGGTTTGGAAAGTTCTCTTTCTATCTCTATTTTGCCCCTTAAGCATTAGATAAGATGTCTTCAGTGAACTTAGGCCCATGGAGTTCGGAGTCTATGAAACCCTTAAAATCCTATGCAAAATTCTTTGTGTGTGTGCATTTTTCTAAGAAGTCTCATAACTTCCATCAGATTCTCAAAGAATATTAACAATCTGGGACTTCCCTGGTGGTCCAGTGGTTAAGACTGTGCTCCCAATACAGGGGGCCCAGGTTCAATCCTTGGTCAGAGAACTGGATGCTGTATGCTACAACTAAAAAGCCTGCATGCCAAAAGAAAGATCTTGTGTGCCTCAGCTAAGACCTGATGTAGCCAAATAAATTTTTAAAAAAGAATATCAACAATCATTACCTTAAAGGTGTACATGCGTGCACATGCACACACATGTACACTCACACACACATCCTGTCTTTAGGGATGTTTTAGTTTGGGGTCACACCCCAGAGGACCCCAAAGTTATTTCTGCAGGTGAAAAATAGCTGATCTGATCTCACCACTGCTTCTTTTCTTTTTCCTCTTGCACTTACTTTTAGCATCTGCCCTGTCCTGATGTTCATTTATTTGGCTATCAGGTCTCACACTGTGTGCACTGGGTTACACATCAGGTTGTAAGCCATTTTCAGCCATTGGTAGTTCCACACCTACTCATCCTGAACTCTACCTCGACTTTATCCTGCTTGTGTGGCCTCTGCTTCCAGGTTCCTGCTGCTGGGCCTTCCCATGTAACTGACTCACAAATGACTACTACCTGCTCCTACCAGATCTCAGTCCCCACCCATTCTTGTCCTGCCTCCTCCCTTGGCCCTTAATAGCTGAGGAGCACAGAATGATAAACAGAACTATCTAGTTAGGGGCAAATGGTCCACATAGGCAAGCAGTGGGAAATGAAATCCAGCTTGATTAAGTTAGGATCGGGTTACAAAGGTCTTTGAAATAAGGCTGACACGGTGGACATCCCCCCTCCCCCGCCCACCAACAAGAAAATGAGGAACCACTGGAGATTTTTTAACTGGGAAAGTAGCATGATCAAAGCAATGCTTTAGGGCAGCATTTCTGAAAAAGTGATGGATGTAATATTAATTGATGTTACATGAAAAATAAGTTTTGTGGTCAATTAAGCATGGGAAATGCTGGGTTAAAGAAAGTTAAAGATGTTTCTTTAATCACAGAATTTCTCAGACCCTTTAACATGCTAATCTTGTACATCATGAATTTTCAGGAGGGATTTGAACATGCCCTGGTTCCTAAACTTGTGTTAGCACAAAATCCTCTTTTTTAATGGGGGTTAACAGCAGCAACGAAACACTCCTAAACCACAATTTGGGAAACACAACTTTAGAAAGATTAATCTGGCCATGGTATAGAGGTGAGGCGGAAGTGAGATGAAAGCAGGCCTGGAGACTGTGGGCAGCAAAGCAGGCCTGGTGGACCAGCAGCCCATGCTACCACCTTGACAGACAGAATTAAGTGGGACTGGTGAGCCAAGAAACTATGTGAAGAACAACAGTGGGGATTGGGGTTAAGCTTCTGAAGGAAGGCAGAAACTGTCTTATTCCTCTTTTATCACTTACACTGTAGTATCTAGCAAAAATTTTGCATATAAGAGAAATATACATACACACTGACCATTATAGTATTCCCAGTACCAGAGATTTAATAAAATTACTTCTTTCTGTTCCACTCTAAAAGTAGTTTACCTGGTGTTTTTAGATATAATTAGCACAGTTTGCAAAACTAGTTTACTATTCACATCGCAACAGTAAACTTCTAATAGTTGGGACTGGGGTTATCTAAACTGAGAGAGTTTCTTTTTATCCACTTGCAAGGCAGATTGTAAATTTTGGTGGGAGTGTTGGAGTGAGAGCTTTTGTATGAAAGAGAGGAGGGAAAGAGGGAGGATGAAGATAAAGAAAGAATGTTCTATCCCAGGGACATTTTGATTTGTTACTTAGCCTGCCTCCCAAAGCTTTCATGGTATCCTTTGGCCAATAGCTATATAGGTTACAGTGTCATGGTTACGTGAAAAACACTCAACAATAAAAGTTAACGAGTTCACTAGCCAGAGAAATCTGACTGAGGTAAGAAATTCCAGAGCAAAATTAGAAGAAATTTGGCTTGGTGTATCAGGGTTTGCAGAATTAGTCCCCATGATTTTAAAATCCTCATGTCATGGCTCTCTCAATTGATGCCAAGTCAGTTATAACAAGTTGTGGAGTTTAGGTTGTTCTCCCAAGGCTTGACTTTAACTTTACTTTCTGGTCACATTTTTAAATTAACTAACATGTTTCTGACTTTTCATAGCCTCTCTTAGTAGAAGCAGTCCCTGGTGAAGGCATAAGACACATGGTTTCCCAAGAGAGTTCCAACAGCCTTCAGTACATCATCCATGTTAACAGGATCAAGATGGTAGCTGAAGATTCTTAGGCAATAAATACAGCCCCAATTCACGTGGAGCTGAGCTGTACTGTCACTCCCCACAAGGGTGCTGAGCTGTCTACATAAACCTATACACAGCAAAACTAGCTTATCAGTCTGTGTGTCTATTTCTTCGTCTGTAAAATATGTATAATAACAGCACCTACTTCATGTGATTGACAGAAAGATTTAATGAGTTCATACATGTAAAATGCTTAGTATAATGCCAACAATAGGTGCTCACTGTTAACTACTTTTACCATTATTGTTGTTGCTGCTGCTGTTGTTAATAGAACACATTATCAAAACTGAACAATCTAACAAGATACAACTATATAGTGGTTGGCAGAGGGAAGGTTTTCCTATAGGAACATGCCCTATTTACTTCATTCTAGACCTTTCTTTACCTTTCTCACTTGCATCCTCAGCATATTTCCTCTATGGAAAACTGAGTGTAAAATCCTGAGTTTCTTTGCCATGTAGACCCCTTCAAATGTCCCCAGATACCAGTACAGACCGAAGCACTCAAGTTTCCATAAAGTAATAAGGCAAGGCAGCAATGAAACAAGACTGTGTTGAGAATGTCATGAGCCATGACATCTTATCCCGAGAATAAGAACCAAATCTTCTTCATTTTTGAATTCTCAGTCTAGTGCAGGGCCTGGCCCAGAGTAGATGCTCAGTGAAATTTCACTGAATTGCAAGAGAGGAGAAGGAAGAAGTAGTTCTCAGCCTTCCCTAGCAGGAGTCACAGTGTTAGGCAGTAGAAGAACTGAGAGGGGGTACTATTACCCACAGCATGACTGGGGACATGGCAAGGCTTTCATTTCAGAGTCACTTTCTCTTACATTAGATACAAATTCATTATTCCTTCAAGATGGCCTCAGCATCCTGTGTTGTCATCATCAACCACCAGCAAGCACTATGGTGTTAGGAGCAGAAGGTACAGATCTGAAAGCGCGTCCTGCCCAGAGTGATCATACATGCTGGCCCGTAATGCTACCTTATCTTCTCTGTACAGTCTTCACTCTTTAAAAAGTTAAGATATATACTTTATGCTATCTTTTATTGGTGGCTCAGTGGTAAAGAGTCCATCTGTCAATGCAGGAGATACAAGAGATACAGGTTCCAGTCACTGGGTCAGAAGATCCCCTGGAGAAGGGAATGGCAACCCACTCTAGTATTCTTGCCTGGAGAATCCCATGGACAGAGGAGCCTGGTGGGCTACATTCCATAGGATCGCAAAGAGTAGGACACAACTTAGCGACTAAACAACAACTACAACAATAGGATATATACTTTATACTATCAAGGATTAACACGCAGCAGAGATTAGGTGATCTGACTAACATGGAGAGAGCCAGATCTCAGCTCTCCTGTGGGAAATCTATAATTTTTTCAACACTTCTGTATTATAATATCTTTTGATACTTTCAATAAATGATATTATTATACAATTATATGTCTTATACTCTTTATAGTTCTATTCTTTTTTTTTTTAATTTTCTTTTATTATTATTTTTTTTTCCAGTGGGTTTTGTCATACATTGATATGAATCAGCCATTGATTTACATGTATTCCCAATCCCGATCCCCCCTCCCACCTCCCTCTCTACCTTAGGCATGTGGTAAGTACATGGTTCTCCTGAATAATAATGTAAAAAAGCATCCTTCTTATAGACTTGGTGGCCAGTCTTCTGGTACTCTATGTTTATATCTGATATCTTTCTCTGACACACTGGCATAGGACACATAGGTTAAGTGACTCTTACTTGCAGAGACTTGATGGGGCCAAGGTCCTGGCTGCATAACCAATCCAAGGGTACAGTTTTTTTTAATGGTAGGAACAATGGTATGAAGTCAAATTTGGACAAAGAACCAAGAGAATTTATGAATCAAGACAGTCCAAAGCAATAGAACTTAATATATAGTATGTTAAAAAATTAACTCAAAATGGACCAAAGCCCTAAATTCATAGAAGAAAACATAAGGGCAAATCTTCATTACCGTGGTTTGAAGCACGGTTTCTTAAATATCACATCAAAAGAACAGGTAACAAAAGAAAAAATATTATTTAAATGCACTTCATTAAATCACAACATTGTTAATCAACTATACCTCAATATAAAATGAGAGGTTTTTTAAAATGCATTTCGCTGAAAGTGAAAGCTGGGGCTTCCCTGATGGCTCAATGTAAAGAATCCATCTGCCAGTGTAGGGGACACGGGTTGGATCCCTGGTCTGGGAAGATCCCACATGCTGCAGAACAGTTAAGTTCATGCACCACAGCTACAGAGCCTATGCTTTAGAGAACCACAACTAATAAGCCCATGCACAACTACTGAATCCCATACACCTCAGAGCCTGTGCTCAGCAACAAGAGAAGCCACTGCAATGAGAAGCCCATGCATCACAACTAGAAAGTAGCCCCCACTCACAACTAGAGAAAGCCCGAGCAGCAGCCCAGCACAACCAAAAATAAATAAATAAAAATTTTAAAGTGAAAACCTTTACACATCAAAGGACATCAAGAGAGTGAAAAGACAACCCACAGAATGGGAGAAAACTACTTGCAAATCACATGTCTGATAAGGATTTAATATCCAAAATATATAAAGAATTCCTATAACTCAACAACAGAAAGACAAATAATCCAATTTTTAAATGGGCAAAGGATTTGAAAAAACTTTTGCCAAAGACGATGCACAAATGGCCAAGAAGCACAAGACAAAATGCTCCACATCATTAGTTTTCAGGGAAATGTAAAGCAAAACCAAAAGAAGAGACTACTTCTGCTAGAACAGCTACCATCTTTTAAAAATCAGGAAATAACAAGTGTTGATGAGAAGTTGGAGAAACTGCAGCCTTCATGCATTTGCTGATGAGAATGTAAAATGGTGAGGTCACTGTGGAAAATACTATGGCAGTTCTTCAAAAAGTTAAACGTAGAATTACCATGAAAGTGAAAGTGTTGGTCACTCAGTCGTGTCCAACTCTTTGTGACCCCATGGACTGTAGCCCACCAGGCTCCTCTGTCCATGGAATTCTCCAGGCAAGAATACTGCAGTGGGTTGCCATTTCCTTCTCCAGGGGATCTTCCCAACCCAGGGATGGAACCCAGGTCTCCTGCATTGCAGGCAGACACTTTACACCAGAGAAGTCCACGTAATTGAGCAATTCCACTTCTGAATTGAAAGTAGGACCCAAAAAACAGATATCTGTACACCAATGTTCATAGCAATCTTATCACAATAGCCAACAGGTGGAAACAACCCAAGTGTCCATCAACGGATAAATGGACAAATAAAATGTGATATAATCATACAATGGAATATTATTCAGCCACAAAAAAGGAATTAAAGATTGATATATGCTACAATATTGATGAACCTAGAAAATATTATTCTGAGCAAAATAAGCCAGGCACAAAGAACAAATATTACATAATTCTAATTATATGAAATATCTTGAATACTCAAATTCATAGGGACAGAAAATAGATTAGAGGTTTTCAGGGGCCGGGAATGGGAGGGATGGAAGAGAGGGGGTTATTGATTGATGGGTACAGAATTTCTTTTTGAGATGACAAAAATATAATAAATAGTGGTGATGGTTATATAACATTGTGAATATAATTAATGCCACTGAACTGTATACCTAAACCAGTTTAAATGGCAAAGTTTATATTATATATATTTTACCACAAAAAATAAAGGAATTGTTTTATCTGTGTCAATGTTTATATTTGAAATAAGAAGCCATAACAGAAACAGAAGCAGCTCAAGGGCATTTTGATAGGGGACTCGAGAGAAACATGCCAACAACTTCAACCTTGCTTTTGTACAAGGATGGTGGTGGTTCAGTGTACTGGTTCAATTTGCATCTCATTCTCATCAGCTGCTGCTTACTGAGCTACAGGGTAGGAAGCCTGATTCATGACTCTATACAAGAGATCTCTGGAAGCCCTGAAAAATGAATGATCTCAACACTTGTGTTGCGGGGGTGGTGAGGAGGTCCAAGAACTGTGGGTAGAACCAACATGTTTGCTGCCCAGGAACATGAAGCATGGAACCAAGGAGCAGATTCCAAATGTAGAGTCCTGAGGATGCCAAGATGCAAGCTGATAGAGAGCCCAAAACATAGATCACCCAATCCAAAGGCTTAGCAGAAATGTAGAACCAATATATGAAAGCAAAAACTGGAGAGAGGCTGGGAAACAAGCACATGAAGTGAGCTGGGGGGGTGGGAGGGGGCTAAATTAATCCTGAGCTGTCTGCCTCATATCTTTATAGGATTCTCATGCCTAATTTTACATTTAAAGGCCTAAAAAGAACAAAAAGTTGAAGGTATTTTGACATTATAAACCACAATTATTAGATTCTTTTAAGAACATTTCCTTTTAAGGAGAGAAGTTACCTGGGAAATTGACAGGAGCTATTAGCCTGAGAAGGGAAGAATCTTAGCATGTAAATCTTTTCTCTTCGGCAAATGATCTATAGAAATAGCAGCATCCCTCAGACAGAGTAAAAGAATGTAGAGGACATTTCATTGTAGTCACAGGGACTTTAGAAATGGATGACAGACTTCCCTGGTGGTCCAGTGTTTAAGACCTGCAGGGGTGCAGGTTTGATCCCTGGTCAGGGAGCTAAGATCCCACATGCATCCCATCATGTGAGAGAAAATGGGAGTAAAGTACAGTTTTGTTTTTACCAACCTCTAACTGATATTTAATCTTTTCTTCTATCATGAATGTAAGCAAAGAACCATAGTAGTAGTCACAGTACCTGAAACTTTGAAACCAGTAGGAATCCTTTTATATCATATTACAGAAGTTGTAGAGATTTCCAGTTATCTTTTATGCTCATCACTGCTTTGGAAATTATGGTAGTGATTACTCTCACCACTAGATCTTGTTATTTAATGTGTTGACTTTATAAACCACAATTTACCAAAACACAAAAAACCAAAACATAAAACAAAAGCAAGAAACATAAAAGTAATGAACAATAAATAAAGCAGAAGCAATATTATAACAAATTCAATAAAGCCTTTAAAAATGGTCCACATCAAAAAAGGAAACATATTCTTTTTAAAAAAAAGAAGGAAAGAAATGGATAAGAGAACAATTGTCTATTGCGTGATAATTGAATATTGGATATTAGAAAGATTAAACAGATGTTCTGGGGATGTTAGTATCTGCAATGGAAGCCCTACCCCAGAGTGACCAAACCCAAATGCTAGTTGTCCAAGCCTTTAGTGTCCTAAAGGCTAAGAATGGTAAGGTAGAGAAAATGAGGACAGCTGAGTGGAGCTGAGGTGAAGAGTGAGACAAAACCTCCAACAGAGGAGTTTTATTACCCACTGGGAAGGCTGCCCCTTTCAACCTCAGCCATGCTCCTACGGCCCATGCTTATCAGTTCAGTGCAGGGACCATCAAACCATGAGGACTACTAGATTTTTCTACTGCCACCTAACAGAGATCTGGACCCAGAAGGAATGAAAATGTCTTTTTTTTTTACATAAAGGTAGAGGAGGCAGAGAGGGTATAGAAAAGTGAGAGGAAGCTTTGATAAAGTGTGTAGGGGGCATAGAAGTCAACCTGCTTCTTCTGTTATAATTTCAAGGGCTGGGGGATGGGGGACCGAGGGGAGGCGGTGCCTTGCCAAAATCCCAGAAGAGTCAGGGATTAAATCAGTCAGGGACTAAAATGGATTATAATGTGAAGCTAGCTGAATTATGAGGATTACTTGGGGAGTAGAAAACTGAAATATATTAAAGTCATCCATCAGACCCTCCTATTGCTAGTAAATGATAATTGGCTGAATCCATTTTCTGGGGTTGCCAGTCAAGGTTGCTCAGGCTCCTCTTCTGGCCAAAAGTAAAAAGAGAAGACCCTCAGCAGTTAGCCCTGAGGGCTGGATTTGGAAAAGACGTGCTTCTTTTCTGTATATTAGGCAGAAAACAAGCAATAAACAGTATGGTAGCAAGGGGCGGGGTAGGGAGGAAGACAGCAAGTCAAAGTTAGAATAGGGAGTTCAAAAATGCTGTCAGTGAAATGTTAAACCTCTTAAGCTTTTCCTGAGTCATAGATTCCTGTGACAGTTTGGTGAAACCTATGGATTTTTTTCAGAATATTTTTAAATGCAAGTAATAAAACATAATGGATCACAAAGGAAACTAAATATGCCACTCTACAATTATAGAATATACACAATATAGTAATATATGTGTTTCCTTATTAACACATTAAATAACAATATCTAGTGGTGAGTGTAATCACTACCATAATTTCCAAAGCAGTGATGAGCATAAAAGATAACTGGAAATCATTACAACTTCTGTAAGATGATATAAAAGGATTCCTACTGGTTTCAAAGTTGCAGGTACTGTGACTACTACCATGGTTCATTGCTTAAATTCATGATAGAAGAAAAGGTTAAATATCAGAGGTTGGTAAAAACAAAACTGCATTTTTTCCCCATACAAATTTTTTTTCCCCATACAAATTTAATGACCCCTTGATTTTCATGCATGGACTCCCTGCGAACTTGTGCACCCACGTTAAGAACCCCTAGGAGAAGTGAGACCAAACAGGAGACCAAACAAGAAACGATGAAAAGTTAAGAACAGTCATAAAAGGGGCCAGGAGTTCTAAATGAATTCAGATGATGAAGCTCAGATACCTACAATGACTTTTTAAGTGTTCCCATCATGCACTTGCTTGACTGAACTGCATTCAGTTAAAGAGCCTGGCAAAAGGTAGGTGGGGTGAAAATGAAAGAAGAGAGGTCATGTGTTGAAAACTACAGAAGCTGGGTAGTGAGTACATCAGAGTAATTTACACTACACCCTCCATTTTTCTGAATAGTTGAAATTTTTCATACTAATGGAATTTCAAAGTAATAAATAAAAAATGATCTCACATACTGTTTGGGTATCACAATTCCTCAAATTCATTCATTTACCTATTCATTCAATAAATATTTATTGCTACCTCTGGCACAGTGTAGGGTATAGAGAGGCTGAAACCAGAGTCACATAGGGGTCAGACCAGGAAAAACAGTAAGGAAGAATAAGTTCCAGTCCAGAGTAAAAGCAAGAGGTAGGATGCAAATGGTAGGATGAAGCCAGGGGATGGAGTAGGAGGTCCTGAGGGAGGACATTTGGATGAGATTGAAGTTCTTAAAAAGGAGAGGGAGAAGAGGGTGGGCATACTGCCATGGAAGTGGGGCAGAGTGTGCAGTATCTGGGCACAAACTAGCTGAGGCAGGAATGGGGGAGTGGAGAAAAATGGCTGAAGAAGTGGAGAAGCACCAACAGCAACTTTTGCATCCTCCTTCACAACTCTACCAAGCCCTGAATGCAGCGATCTCCATAGTTGCTATTTTCTGCCCCAAAAGACAGAGTTAAGAATACACCATTTGGGTTAATCCAAAAAAGCAGGTCACATCATAGCTCTCTCCTAGAAACATGAGTTTTAAAGTTTATTATCAGTCTCAAAAGAAAAATATATACACATTAACTTCGTTAAACTGAGCTTTAAAAGGAACACAGTATAACTTGGAACTAATGCAAATCAAATGTCAGAGAGAAGAAATTAATTTCTGTTTATATTTCATTTCCTCTAACATTTGCCTAACTGGAAAAACAGCAACTGGGTTTTAATAACATTGGAGGAGCAAAAAATGCCCAGGATACAACCCTTTAAACAAATGTTCTTCCAAAGCCCATTCCAATAAGAGCTTAGTAATTATTACACTCACAGGAGAGCTCTGACTGATACCTTCCAATAGGGGCCTGCAGGACTCCGCTGGTACACAGATGCCGGCATTCTAACCTCCTGACTCATTCAAGAAAAGAAAGTGCAGACAAGTTTCATCAGGAAACCCTTTGGTAAGAAACTTACCCAATGAGAGGAACTCTGCTTCAACAGGCGTGTCTCCTCCACTCGCTTCTAACTGGGCTACCTGTAGCACTTCCTAGGTTGAGCATGACACAGTGACTTGAACTTGACTAATTGGCAACTAGGGCAACCTTTCAGATGCCTTAGTTATGTCTGCCATGACTTCTGAACAGTAGGTGGCCCAGTCCCAGTACACAAAGGTACACAATTTGCAGGGGACAATAATACCTCTTAGAAATCTTTTGGCACCCACAGTCAGCAGCAAAAAATGTGATATTTGCCAGTATCAGCATTCAAATAGTTTTACTGCTTTAAAATCAAGTTAACCTAACCTATCCTGGTCAAGAACACAGGCTCTAGAGACAAACATGGGTTTTAATTTAAGACACCCCTTCTTAATCAATAGCTGTGTGACCTTAGACAAGTTACTTAACTCCTCTGAGACTGTTTTAGGATCCTTAAATAAGGGATGACCATAGCTATCTATGGGCTTCCCTGGTAGCTCAGACGGTAAAGCGTCTGCCTACAATGCGGGAGACCAGGGTTCGATCCCTGGGTTGGGAAGATCCCCTGGAGAAGGAAATGACAACCCACTCCAGTATTCTACTGAGGTAGGCTACAGTCCATGTAGTCCTGGTAGGCTACAGTCCATGGGGTCGCAAAGAGTCAGACACGACTGAGCGACTTCACTCACTTCACTGATAGCTAGCCATCTCCTAGAGTTGTTGTAGGATTATGGAGCTCCTCCTCCACTGGCATGCTACTCCCTCAGGAATGCAGGCCCACTACTCCACTAACAATGAACTCCCTCCAGGGCCTGGGTCTGGGGAAGATCTGGGCATCCCCCAGTTCCCCCCAGTATGAACACCCAGAGCTCTTAGGTGCCCTAGAGTAATGTGAACACTTACTCCACCCCCACCCCACTACCAAGGCCAAAGGACAGGAGAATGGCCACCTGAAAAGAAATAAATATTAACATCAATAGGCAAAGGGGAGTCTTCTCACTCTGAATAGAACAGACGTTGCAGCCCAGGCCACCAGAGTGCCAATGAGTCAGCACCTCCCAATCTCAAGTCCAAGAGAGCACCCCCAAGAGACTCAGAAGAAGAAAGGTGGAGGGGGCAGGATAAAGAAAGAGAGATGGAAAGGAGGAGGAGGAAAAGGAGGAGAAATTATTTTCCTGACTGATAGGAGCCCTTCAAACAGAGGCCTGTCCTTCAAGAGAAACCAGAAAGGGGTTGAAGATGTTACATCTCCTACCTTGCTCACCAAGAGGAGTAGGAGAAGGAGGAGGTTCAGCTGGCAGTTTTGAGCAGTCTGCCACGAAGAAAAGGCCACCACCACCACCCCTCTTCCCAAGAGCCAAGAGTCCCAGGCAGAGGCTAGACCTGCCAGTAACGCAAGAGGCACAGAAAAAGAGACAGGGTTCCAGCCAAAAGCTGTCCAGGCTGGAGACCAACACCTGCACCAAGAGCCAGAGACCTGCGTGGGGGCACGCAGGTGATTTCCAAGCTGCGAACATCTGTCCTGTCATTGTACAGTCACTGGTCAGACCTGGTGCTCAGGCTTTCTCCTTGTGCTTAAAAAGGAATGAACTGCTGACCCCTCCCAGCCACGTTTTCCCCCTTTTCCTTCCTAAGGCATCTCCCATTATCCATCTGGCTTTCCTTCCTCAAGGACAGTTGAAAATGGTCTCTCTCAATTTCCCAAGTGAGTTTTTGGGTGTAATATGCTCCTGTCCTTGTCCCCACCTCCTTCTCTGGCTCTATACCTGCAGAGGTCAATTTTTGATTCACCTTCCTACTTCTATTCTGTGCTGTACTTAGTCACTCAGTCATGTCTGACTCTTTGTGACCCCATGGACTGTAGCCCACCAGGCTCCTCTGTCCATGGAATTCTCCAGGCAAGAATACTGGAGTGGGTTGCCATTTCCTTCTCCACAGAATGTTCCTGACCCAGGAATTGAACCTGCACCTCCTGTGTCTCTGCATTGCAGGTGGATTCTTTACCTATTGAGCCATCATAAGTTTTGTTGCCTACTAAGCCCCTGAGCCAGAAGTAGAGTGCCCAGACTCTGAGCACCCACCCTCGTCACCCCATGTTGAGTTTTTAGCCTCTTGTGCTATTCCCAAGGTCTCTGAATTAAAGTATTGGCCCTCATTAAGTTTAGCCTCCAGGCTGTGAAAATCAACTGTGTTTTCCTTTTAGGCATGCTAGGGAAATGGTTATGCTTTGGGGAGGGGGCAAGAAAGTATCTAATGTAAAACAACTTCTTGGTATCTTTTTCTCCCTTATTGTAATTAACATATAATGGCAAACTCTGGATAGATACAGAAATAGATGGTACCAATATAGACATAAAGATATATATGTAGATGCAGGGATAGAAATACAGATATTTAATTGCTAAAACCATTCTATTCCACTTGAATTTATTGTAACATTTTAAAAAGAAAGAAATGCTGATCCCTCTAAAAAAGATAGAAAAATTCAATAAGATGGTCCTTAGCAATAACCTGGCACAAAGTAAGTGTTTAATAAATGTTGAAAGTGAAAGTGTTAGTCTCTCAGTCATGTCCAACTCTTTGCGACTCCATGCACTATAACCCTCCAGGCTCCTCTGTCCATGGGAATTTCTGGGCAAGAATACTAGAGTGGGTTGCCATTCCCTTCTCCAGGGGATCTTCCTGACCCAGGGCTCGAACCCATGTCTCCTACTTTGCAGGATGATTCTTTACCATCTGAGCCACCAGGGAAGCCCCAATAAATGTTAGCTTTTGTTATTATTCATTTTAAAGATTTCAGAGTGCTTTTTTACAATTTTTATTGGAGTGTAGTTCCTTTACAATGTTGTGTTAATTTCTGCTGTATAGCAAAGTGAATCAGATGTACACATACACATATCCCCTCTCTTTTGGATTTCCTTCCCATTTCGTTCTCCACAGAGCACTGAGTTCCCTCTGCTATACAGTACACTCTCATTAGTGTTCTTTCATTTCTCCACTAATTTGCAAATTCAAAAAAATTATTGTTTGGGGCTTACTTTACCATGAGCATAACAAAATACCAGACACTGCGGGCAATGGGGTTGGAGCACAAAGAAAGATAAGAACACCTCTAAACAGTTTCTACTCTCCATGAGTTTACACTGTAATTGTGGAGACAAGATGTATGCATGAGCTATAGCGTCAGGAACCCTGGCAAGGCATTAAGTCCCTAAATGAATGATACAAATTGAAAAGGTGCACATTTGATGGAGTTGAGGGCAAAGACAGCTGCTTGCCACTTGTGTTGACCTTTGAAGGATGGCCAAGAGTTGTGGCAGCAAAAAGATATTGCAGAAAGTAGCAACAGCATGGCCATAGACTTAAAATTCCAAATGAGTAATGCATATTCGAAAGTCAGTGAGGAAACCAGCCATAAAGAAACCAGGACAGAGGCCAGTAGAAAGTACAGCTTAAGTTGCATCAAGATTCATGCCTAACAGGAGTTGTGGATATATAGCTGAGCTTTTGACATGTTGGGGGCAGGAAAAAGATGGCATCTGTGGGGAAGGGACACTGATAGGAGGAAGAACAGTAGAGGATAAGAAGTAACTATATGTGGAGATGATAAACTGGATAATAAATGTCAAGTACAGGAAAACCTTATATTAATTGGAAAGTTTGGAGCAATTCTTTTGGGCAATAGGATATTCTAGCAACTAATTGTTACGCAGAAACTCCTTTGGATTATTCCCCACAACCAAACACACCCCCCTTAGAAAACCTTTTAATAAAATTTGAGCTCATCCTTTCTCAGTAAAAAGACTCTGGGTGAGTCATGGTATTTGTGTACTGGCCAAGAGCCTAAGAGTCTTAGGCCATAATTTCATTGCTATCAATAATGAAAAAGTAGACATCTAGGGAATATAGTTCTTAGATCAGCTGAGTAGGGACTGAGCCTGGGACATGCTCTACAAGTTAATTTTTAAACTAAGTTCCTGATACAGTCTGTTTTGTATTCTTTACTTTATTTTCCTAAAAGCTAAACATGTGTTATTTTGCTGTGTTAGTCTCTCAGTCATATCCAACTCTTTGTGATCCCATGGACTGTAGCCCACCAGGCTCCTCTGTTCATGGAATTCTCCAGGCTAGAATACTGGAGTGGGTTGCCATTCCCTTCTCCAGGGGATCTTCCCAACCCAGGGATCAAACCCAGATGTCCTACATTGCAGACAGATTCTTTACTGTCTGAGCCACCAGGGAAGCCCAAACTAAACATAGCAAGATAAGAAAAATAAAAGTTAAACTTCAGTTAATTGAATTCTGCTTCCAGCCAAGATGGAGCAACAGGGACTAGATATCCTTCCACCTTAAAAACTATGAAATTGTGTAAATAAATGAAAGAACGTTTTTAGGACACTGGGCAACAAGCAGTGAAAGACTGCAAGCCCCAAGTGTATGGAAACAAAGCGAGTCCTACAACTGCACCAGGTTACTGCATTGAGGCAGTTTCCAAGATGCAGTAGAAGAAGAAGGATCCCAAACAAAGTCCAGCAGTCTCACTGACTTGCGTAGACAGAGACTGGTGTTCACAAGAGCCAAGGCAGCTATAATTTGTAGGTCACACTACCAGAGAGGAAGGAGCTACACAGAGAAAGAGCTCTAGAGATATGCAGAAGGGGCCCCTTAAGTCTTCGGCTGAGTATGCATCTGCACAGATATGAGAGGAAAATACCCAGGGCTAGGGAAAGAAACACATCGAAAAGAGTAACTAGGATAATTCCCAGAGCTCACATAAGGCTGGTAATACTTCCTGTCCTAACCAGCCAGAATAGAAAGATCTCCTAATACAAAGATCATCCAGTGGAATCCTCAGAAGGATGGTACCTCAGTAGGGGGACAAAATTAACCTTATTCTGAAGCCTGTTCTGGACCTGTCCTGACAAAGTTTAAAAGCAAGACTTGAAAGGATCAAACTAATTCTAAGTAGCTTGACTCTGTATCAGAAAATTAAATCCAACACTATTTAAAGGAATACAACAAAATTCACCAACCAACAACGAAAGTCTAACAATGTCTGCATTCAGTTTAAAGTTACCAAGGGGACTTCCCTGGTAGTCCAGTGGTTAAGAATCCACCTTCCACCGCAGGGAACGTGGATTTGATCCCTGGTCAGGGTAATAAGATCCCACATGCCACAGGGCAACTCAGCCCCCATTCCACAACTACTGAACCTACATGCTCTAGAGCCCACATACCACAACTAGAGTAAACTATGAGCCACAACAAAGAGCCCAGGCACCACAATGAAAGATCGCAAACCTGCAAGGAAGAGCCCATGTGCCTCAACTAAGACCCAACACAGCCAAACAAATAAATATTTTAAAATAAGTAAAGTTACTAGGTATACAAAGAAGCAAGAATATATGACCCTGAATCAGGATGAAAGTCAATAGAAAGAGATCAAGATATGACCAAGATGATGGAAATAGCAGACAAGGACATTAAAACAGCATTATAAATATACCCCTGTATGTTTAGGAAGGTAGAGAAAAACACAAGCACAATCAGAAGAGGAATGGAAGATATAAGAAAAGATTCAAAAGGAGACGCAAAAAGACTCTCTATAAAGAGATGAACAATTACAGCATCTGAAATGAAAAGTACACTTGATGGATTAAAAGCAAATAAGACATTACAGAAGAAAAGATAAGTAAATTTGAATAAATAGCAACCGTTTTTTTCTTCAAAATTGTATACTGAGAGAAAACAGATAGAAATATAACTAGATTATTAAATAATGAAACAATGAAAATGAAAGTAAAACATCAAAATGGTGGGAAGCCACTAAAGCAACCTTAGAGGGAAATTTATAGCATTGAATACTTAAATTAGAAAAAAGGAAGGGCTTCTGTGGTGATCCAGTGGTTAAGAATCCACCTAGCAACACAGGGGATACCCATTCCATCCCTGGTCCAGGAAGATCCCACAGGCCACAAGGCAACTAAGCCCACGCGCCACAGCTTCTGAAGCCTGCATGCCCTAGAGTCTGTGCTCCACGAGAGAAACCATCTCAATGAGAAGCCTGAGCACCACAACGAAAGAGCAGCCCCTGCTTGCCACAACTAGAGAAAACCTCCCGCAGCCACGAAGAACCATCACAGCCAAAAATAAATAAATAAATAAATTTTTTAAAGATGAAAAGTCTCAAATAAACAATATAAACTCTCACCTTAAGAAACTAGAAAAAGAAGAATGAAATAAATCCAAAGCAAACTGAAGAAAGAATACAAAGAGGAAAAACTAAAGAAACTGAAAATAGAAAATAAAACAGAAGACAAATGAAAATCAAAGCTAATTAATTTAAAAGATCAATAAGAGTAATAAGCATGACACAGGCTGATAAAGGAAGGAAAATAAGGGACTTCCCTCATGGTTCAGTGGTTAAGACTCCTTACTCCCAATGCAGGGGGCCTGGGTTCAATCCCTGGTCAGGGAACTGGATCCCGCATGCCACAACTATAGACCTGGTACAAACAAATAAGTAAATTAAAAAAAAAAATTTTTAAAAAGGAAGGAAGATAAGACATAAATTACCAATACCAGAAATGAAAGACTATCAGTAGAAATGCTTCGCTCATTAAAAGGAAAATAAAGTACTACAAAGAGTTCTATAAACATAAATTTGACAACTTAAGTAAGAAAATTCTGCAAAACACACAAATTTGGAAATTCATCCAAGATGAAATAACATGAATATTTCTATAATTATTAAAGATGTTGAAGTCATATTTTTTAAAACCTTCCAAAAAAAAGAAATCTTTATTCCCAGATGGTTTTACTGCTAAACATTTAAAGAAAAAATAACATCAATGCTACACAATCTCTGTCAGAAAAATAGTAGCAGAACAAACAATTCCCAGTGCATTTTATGAGGTCAGCATTATCCCGATACGAAAACCAGAACAAAAACAGAAAACTACAGACCAATATTTCTCATGGACTTAGAGGCAAAAATCCCCATCAGGGACTTCAGAGGTATAGAGGCCTGGGCTTCCAGGTGGCTCAGTGGTGAACAATCCCCCTGTAAAGCAGGAGACATAAAAGACAGGTTCAATCCCTGGCTCAGGAAGATCCCCTGGAGAAGGAAATAGGAACCCACTCCAGTATTCTTGCCTGGAAAATTACATGGACAGAGGAGTCTGGTGGGCTACAGTCCTTGGGGTTGCAAAGAGTCGGACTTGAGCATACACGTAGGTCTGGGTTAGAGTCCAGAGTCTGCCATTTACTAGCTATGCCACCTTCACCAACTCACTTAACCTCTCTGATCTTATTGTTTTGTTTGTAAAATGGAGATGACTGTAACTAATTACATAGCTTTATTGTAAATATTGGGCTTCCCTGGTGGCTCAGTCAGTAAAGAATTTGCCTGCAATGCAGGAGACCCAGGTTCAATCCCTGGGTCAGGAAGATCACCTGGAGAAGGAAATAACAAACTACTCCAGTATTCTTGCCTGGGAAATCCCATGGACAGAGGAGCCTGGACGGCTATAGTCCATGGGGTCGCAAAGAGGCAGACACAACTGAGTGACTATTGTAAGTATTAACTGAGATAATATAAAATTATAACATAATTCCTGAAACATAGTAGCATTTAATAAATGTTGGGCAGTTTTCCTATTATTATTGATGTTCCCACATGTGTAAAAATGTGAGTTCCGTTTAAAGCAAGTGAACCAGAGTGGACAGTAGTACATACCTCTGACCTTGTGGAAATTGGATGGGCTGATACATTCAGTGTTATAAAGTAGAGGTAGTGTGGGTACCAGGGTTGATGTTTAGTCACTAAGATCTTCCTGACCCAGGGATTGAACTCGTGCCTCCTGCTTGGCAGGCGGATTCCTTAACACTGAGCCACCTGGTAAGCCCTGTGCATACCAGGGGCCAAGTGGCTAATAGAAGTGGAAGGAGAGTGGAATTCCTCCTTCCAAGGACTGATAAGAACAAAGCGAGGAAGCATGACTTCCCCACAGACACAAGTACTTTGATGAGGAGAGAATGTGAAGTCCTGCCAAACTGAGGGCTTCTAGAATCGAACAATCCATGTGACCTCAGATTCATGATAAGTAGATTCTGAATCAGTGGATCTGGGATGAAGCATAGGATCCTCAGCATTCTCAACAAGCACTACAGATGTTTCTAGTGCACATGGCTCTAGTGCACATTGCTATGAGCTGAACTGTGCTCCCCCCACAAAATTCATAGACTTCCCAGGTGGCTCAGAGGTAAAGAATTCACCTGCAATGCAGGAGACACAGGAGACTCAGGTTTGATCCATGGGTCGGGATGATCCCCTGGAGGAAGAAATGGCAACCCTCTCCAGTATTCTTGCCTAGAGAATCCCAAGGATAGTGGAGCTTGATGGGCTACAGTCCATAAGGTCGCAAAGAGTCGGACACCACTGAGCACGCACACACACCAAAATTCATATGTTGAAGCTCTAACCCCCTAGTACCTCAGAATGTAACTGTTACTTAGAAGTAGGACTTTTAAAGATGTGATTAAGATAAAATGAGGCTGTTAGAGTAGGCCGTAATCCACCTTGACAAGTGTCCATTTAAGAAGAGGAAATCTGGACACACAAAAAAGACATCAGAAATATGCACACACAGAGAAAAGGTCACATGAGGACACAGCAAGAAGATGGCCATTTGCAAGTAAAAGAGACAGGCCTCAGCAGAAACCAACCTGCTGACACCTTGATCTTAGACTTCTAGCCTCCAGAACTATGAGAAAACAAATTTCTATTGTTTAAGCCATTCAATCTGTGGTCTTTTGTTATAGCAGCCCTAGCAACTAATGTAGTCATGAACCATACTTCTTTTATATGTATATATACTTCTTAATCGGAGAAGGCAATGGCACCCCACTCCAGTACTCTTGCCTGGAAAATCTCATGGATGCAGGAGCCTGGTAGGCTGCAGTCCATTGGGTCGCTATGAGTTGGACACGACTGAACGACTTCACTTTCACTTCTCACTTTCAGGCATTGGAGAAGGAAATGGCAACCCACTCCAGTGTTCTTGCCTGGAGAATCCCAGGGACAGGGGAGCCTGGTGAGCTGATGTCTATGGGGTTGCACAGAGTCACACATGACTGAAGTGACTTAGCAGCAGCAGCATACTTCTTTTTTTTTTTTTTTAGCAGCATACTTCTTAATGGAGAAGGGAATGGCAATCCACTCCAGTATTCTTGCCTGGAGAATCCCTTGGACATAGAAACCTGGCAGGCTACAGTCCATGGGGTCGCAAAGAGTGGGACACAACTGAGCAACTAACACACACACACACTTCTTAAAAAAAAACACATATTTTTTCATTTTAAAAATCCTAAAAGTCACAGGTTTCAAAATTCAGGAAGTATAAAGGATTATATAAAGAAAATCTTCTTCCCACCAGGCCCCAAGACACTCATTCCCTTCCCTGAAGGCAATTAATGTTTTCAGTTCTTTCTATATCCTTCCAGAGATGTTTTGTGTATATGAAAGCAAATACATATATTTGAGCAGAGTCATGGACCACACTTTAGAAATCCTGCTGTAGACAGTGGGAGAGCTGTCAGGGTTTTCCAAGCTGCAGAGTAATGTGATGATGAGATAGGCGGGCCTTCCAGAAGGGGGAAAATGACTGCTGGGTCCCAGCTTAAGCATGTAATAGTTGGAAGATGGGTAGGGTGCATAGTGAGGGGACCATGATTCACATGTGGGTAATAAGGACCTGAAAAAGCGCTGTAGTTGGGAGGTTAGGATGGCAGAGACATGTAGGAAAAATACATCCAAGGGCAAATGAGCAGGACTTCATTAATAAAATGATTTTGTTTGTACTCCTCTAAATTTTAAAAGTAATTGGCAAGATTGAAAAATACACCTCTCCTCACTCCCATTGGTTTCAATATGGCCAGTTAGCCAGACAAGAGTGGAGTTTTTCCCTGGACTTAGATCTCCCGAAAGGCATATTGTCCACAGTGGTGAGAAATCTGTGCTGTGATTAATATTTCTGAGTGAAAAAAAATGTTTAAACCCTCTATGGGAAAAACATTTAGCTGCTTTAACCACAAAACACGGGGCAAATGATAAGCCTTCTGTGGACAGGGACTCACTGCCAGGTGGCTGAAGTGTTAAAACAAAATTTGTATTATGGTGCACTTTGCTTTCAACCTCTTAGTGACCCCCGCTGCTCTGAAGACCTAGACTCTTTTCCACCACCTCCAAAGCTGTGCAGTGGCCTTGTGATGTTTCCAGCCTCCTTGCCAGCCACTCTCCTCTCTGAAACAAGACCTTCTCTCAGGTCTTTGGTGGTGCCTCACTCCTGCCTGTTTTGTGGTATTAGCACATGCTGTTCCCTCTGTTTGTAAAGCTTTATTCCCTCCTCTTTGCCCTACTAACTCCTATCTACTTCAGGCCCCAGTCCAAGTGTCTTTCCACAAGGAAACGTTCCCCTAGATTAGAACATTTTTCCTTTTTTAAATTGAAATGTATTTGACCTACAACACTGTATAATTTTAAGGTGTACAACATGTTAATTTAATACATTTATATGATCATAGCAAAAATTAGCACCTCTATCATGTTACATAATTATCATTCTTTTAGTGGTTGTAATAATTAAGTTTGAGTCTCTTAGCAAGTGTAGTGATTGTAATTCAGTCTTGTCTATATTCACTGTAGTGTACATTAGATCTCCAGGACTTATTTACTACTAATTGCAAGCTTGTATCCTTAAACAATATCTTTCTACTCCTCCCACCCTCCAGCCCCTGGTAACCACCATTTTACTCTCTACTTTTAAGGGTTTTGTTTGTTTAAGAAGACAAAAACACTAATTCAAAATGATTCATGCAACCCAGTGTTCATAGCAGCATTATTTACAATTGCCAAGTTATGTAAGCAACCTGAGTGTCCATTAACAGATGAATGGAATATTACTCAGCCATGAAATATGTGAAATATTGCCACTTGCAGCAATATGGATAGACCTAGAGATTATCATACTAAGTAAAGTAAGTCAGACAGAAAAAGACAAATACCTTATGATATCACTTAAATGTGGAATCTAAAAAACACAACAAACTAGTAAATATAACAAAAAAAACAGACTCACAAATATTGAGAACAAACTAGTGGCTACCAGTGGGGAGAAGTAAAAGGAAAGGGGCAATATAGGAGTGGGGAGTAAGAGGTACAAACAATTAGGTATAAAATAAGCTACAAGGATATATTATACAACATGGGAATACAGCCAACATTATATAATAACTATAAATGGAGTAGAATATTTAAAAATTGTGAACCACTATATTGTACACCTATAACTTACATAATATTGCAGAGCAACTATACTTCAACTAAAAAAGAACAGCCACACCCTTGTGGTCAGCCCAACAATTGATTAATTCAATCAAAAAAGAAAGAGGACTTCTCTGGCAGTCCAGTGGTTAAGACTCTGCATTCCCAATGCAGTGAACACGAGTCTGATCCCTGGTCAGGGAACTAAGATCCCACATGATGCAGAGTGGTCAAAAAATAAAAAAGAGTTTGACTTTTTTAGATCCCACATATAAGTGAGATCACACAGTATTTGTCTTTCTCTGTTTGATTTCTCTCACTTAGCATAATATCCTCAAGGATAAAGAAGATGTAGAATGAATATATATGTATATATATATAATACACATACAATGGAGTGTATACACACACACACACAATGGAGTATTTTTCATCCATGAAAAAGGACACTTGTGACAACTTGGATGGACCTTGAGGAAAAGTTTCTTTAGTGCTGATTTTCTTAGCACCTTCTAACTTTCCCTCATAGTATTGTATTTATTAATGTCTGGCTCACCCAGTCAACAGTGAACTCCAGGAGAGCAGGGGCTATGTCTCCTTTATTCAGGACTGTATCCCCCAGTGTCTGGTACAGTGTAGGCACTCAATGAAAATTTCAGTTAAAGGCAGAGAAATAGCACCATATGCCCTAGGAGTGGTTTCCTCCTAAGAAGCCTCGTAAGAGAAACGACCAAATTACCTCCTCACTTTCTCCCTCTGCCATCTCAGCAGTTTTGTCCAAGCTCTCCATTCCTAACCTAACCTAGTCTTCAGCCCACTCCTGTCCTTTAATTCTTGAATCACCACAGTCCTCTCCCCTCTCAGTCTAGCTATTGTTTTCCCAGTTTTTATAGAATACTTCACATTCTTAATGTTGCTAGAAGAGCAACAATGTCAGTTCTGTTCCATAAAAAACAGTAACAGACTTTCAGATTCAATGTCAAGTTGATAATAAGGGTAGCCACTGCTCAGTTCCAGTCAGTCGTTGTCATGAAGAAATGGGGGCTCTAGGTGCCAGGTTCTGTTTTTGCAGAATTCAGAAATCCAGATTTTTGCTTGAACCCTCCCATTTTTGAAATATTGGCAACTGTCTTTTCAAATGTGAACACACAATAGCTTAATGCAGCACATCTGCGGGCCAAAGGTATCCCGTATGCCACAACTTTGTAACCTCAGAATAATAATTAACTTAATGATAATGCAAATCAGAATGAAAACAGTGATATTATGGGAGTAAAAGCAACATGTCAGGAATTTCCCTGGTGAACCAGTGGCTAAGACTCCATGCTCCCAGTGCAAGGGGCCCTGGGTTCAATCCCTGGTCAGGGAACTAGAGCTCACATGCCACAAACAACAGTTCTCATGTCTCAAATAAAAGATTCCGCATACTGCCACTAAGACCCAGCACAGCAAAATAAATATATAAAAAAGCAGAATATCATAGGAACACCATGAAATGGAACAATCACAAAATGGACATGGCCATATTAATGGATACTTTAAAAAAAAATTAGGCCCAGGTGACTCATTTGGGTTACAGCATAGCCAAGGCAGGATTTCTGTGCCTCAGCCTTTGTTTGGACTCCCAAGTCATACGGCTTGTCCTCTTATGGTCTGTGACATGCTCTCTTGCCTATCTGTCTTTGCCTCCTGGATCTTGGCAATGAAGGCAGGAAGTGAGGAAAGAGTGATGATCAGAAGAAAATAAGCTTAGCAAGGAGCATGGTGTTCTTTCAGAAAAGCACTACAGGAAATAAGTTCAAGAAAAAATTACCCTTAGGCACTTGTATTCATTAATAGTTCATTCCTAGGTGCACCTGCTGAGTTTAGTCATTTTGGTTGTAATTTCCAATACTACACTTTAAGATCCTCATTTTTGTCCCTTGCCTCATCTCTTCCTTCTCTTAATCAACCAGAACATTCAAGCCTGTGTTTCCCATTTAATCCTACCTAACCCCAATATTCTTATTTTCCTCTAGTAAGAATACACCTGAATACTACTTAAATCTAACCACTTCCTCAAGGTCTTTCTGGGCTATTCTCACTAACTCAACTTATTCCTCCAACCATCCTTCTTCCTTTTCATTTCCCTGATCTGCAACGCTTTGTGAATACCTTTGTGTAACTCTGTAATTCATGGACTCCTTTATGATTTACTTTAGGTAATTTGTTTCATGAACTATAACCACAGTCCACAAAACTAATATTCATAGCCCTCTTGGGACTACCTGAAATCCTAGTGGAGCATTTCTGAAGACAGTTCACATGAGAGGTTTGAGAACATATGGGATGTGTAGAGTCAGATGCAAGGATGTTCAGTGAAGCGTTTGTAAGAGAAAAAGACTAGATAAGTTCATCACTTGGAGAACGGTGAAATGTACCAGGGCACTAACATCCTATGGATTACTATGAATCTTCCAAGTATGAACAGACACAGTTTGTCTTAGGTTGGACTTTCTAGAAGCAGGGCCTGAGACAAGGATTCTTGTGCATGTGATTCATCTGGATAGCAGGGAGAAGGGAGTAAGATAGGCACTCTATCAAACCAGGAGGGAAAGCTAGGCAAGAATTCGGACTTAGCTGTAGACTAGCTTCAATCTGATCCCACAGAGATTGTCTGGAGTATAAATTGCACTACAGAGTCCCCCTCCCCCAACTGGTGGAAAAGGTCTTTTGTACCTGCATGCCCATCAACCCAATAGTTCTCAAAACTTTGAGTTACCCAATAAACAGACATGGGTCCCTTTGGGAAAGGACTGAAGGAATCATTACTACATATAGTTGCAGTATATGTATTGTGGTGAGATATACCTTGGACTGTTCTGCAGGGTCCTTCCTACCTGAAGACTTGGACTCCCATTTAGTCCCTGAGTTTCAGGTCTGAAAACTGGCTCAAGTCCAGAAACTCAGCAAACAGTCATGGCTTTGTATTGGAGCAACTGCTCCCAGGGCCCTGTTCATTCAAGCTTGATTGCTTTTGATTTTGCAGATTGAGCGGTGTCCTGTTGCCAGTCCATCTATTTTGCTCCCAGGGATATCATACAATACGAACCACCTCCACAGTTCCCACTGGATCAGGTCCCCTTGGCTGCTACTCTGACCTAGTTTGTTATTATGACTGTTGTATCCACCTAGCTCCTGGCAGTTGAGCAAAACCACCTGGCCTCTATTACTTCAGTTTCCCCATCACCCCTTTGCTACTTATGAGCCTAATTCTGTGATTGCCTCTCCTACTATCCACCTGGGCCTGCACATGAACTTCTTAGCCATGCCGGGGCCCTCTCACCAACACATTTCTTGTGGCCTTGGTGAACAATGTGTCCCCTGAGTCCTCTGGTACAACATTCTCCAGTGGATCTTCTGGCCCCATATCCTAGGCTCCATTCTGAGCCTTCTCAGCCACTGTTTGTCATGGAAGTTCAGGCATTTCTACTCGAAGTTATCAACCAACCTGTTTTCCACGCTTCTAGGATCCAACCTTCTAGGTGTGTTTATATCATCTTTCAGGGTCCATGCCAGGGAGGTAAATCCTATATCCCAGGAAAATTCTCCTATATGTATAAACTATCTTTTATCTAAATTTGTGTTCTACCCCTTCCGCCTTAGTTCAGCAAAAATCCTTGCTCATACCTCCTGTCCCAGTTCCTGCTGGTACATGTTGTGACAGAGGCAGCAGTCTTATCAGGGTATTGTCCCTTTTGTATCTCATCAGCATAGCTCATTCCCAATTGGGTTCCATGGTGATTTAACCCTAGTTATTGGTCTGCTGTCAAGGAGGTGCAAGGTCGGGGGTGGGGGGACAAACCCTGAGAGGGGGCAGGCACATGTTGTCTTGTAAGGGAGAGGCCTTTGTATTGTGTTCAAGCAAATGAGGCATGCTAGCTCTTAATAGGGAGGACTGGGCCACTGACAGGCTCAGAGGGTCAAGGAAATCTGGAAATCCAAGGTTTTCAAGCCCCAGAAGTCCCTCTGTCAGATGTCAGGATCTCATTCTTTCCCAAGCGCAGCCCTGACTCGGCATAGCAGATCTGCCTTAGTTGGGACTCGAAGCACATTTGGAGACTGACTACTCTTATGATTAAGCCCTGGACCTGGTCCTTCTGCTGCTTGAGTGAGAGCCTCTTTATACCCTACCAAGGAGTTTCTATGACTTTCACACTTAACTTTAAATTGCCAACTAATTGCTATCAGCTTTTTGTCATCCTTTTCCAGCGTGTCAATCAAACTTAGAATAACCACAAAATTCTATTCTTTTATAGAGTACTAGTCTCCCCATATTTCTCAAATGTCTGACAAGCCAATAGGTAATATATTCCCTTCCACTAACGAAAGTTTTAACCTCACTTCTACCTTGTGTCAGGGAATAGCCATGCTCGATCCACCACCAGTATGAAGTCTTCCATGCCACCCCGGCAGTGATCCAGGTCCAAAATCCCGTAACACTTGCTTCTGCAGGCCACTTCTGGCACCAAACTATCACAGAGCCTGGGTTCCCCAGGAAACAGACTCTGAGATAGGGACTAGTGCATGAGATGTTAATTAGGGTATACCCTTAGGCTCAACCACAGCTATGGAAAGGCAGTAGACGAAACAGCATTGGTCAGTGAAGTTATAATGCAGTCCCAATGAAGGCCTCAGTCTATTCCATGGTCGGTTGTAGAAATAGAATGACTGGTTGTCCCAAACTGGATTAAGAAGGCTGGGTCTCCTTCAAAATGGGAGAAAATAATAGCAAATGAAGCAACTGACAAAGAATTAATCTCAAAAATATACAAGCAACTCCTGCAGCTCAATTCCAGAAAAATAAATGACCTAATCAAAAAATGGGCCAAAGAACTAAACAGACACTTCTCCAAAGAAGACATACAGATGGCTAACAAACACATGGAAAGATGCTTAACATCACTCATTATCAGAGAAATGCAAATCAAAACCACAATGAGGTACCATCTCACGCCAGTCAGAATGGCTGCTATCAAAAAGTCTACAGACAATAAATGCTGGAGAGGGTACGGAGAAAAATGAACCTTCTTACACTGTTGGTGGGAATGCAGATTAGTACAGCCACTATGGAGAACAGTGTGGAGATTCCTTAAAAAACTGGAACTAGAACTGCCATATGACCCAGCAATCCCACTGCTGGGCATACACACTGAGGAAACCAGAACTGAAAGAGACACGTGTACCCCAATGTTCATTGCAGCACTGTTTACAATAGCCAGGACATGGAAGCAACCTAGATGCCCATTGGCAGATCAATGGATAAGAAAGTTGTGGTACATATACACAATGGAATATTACTCAGCCATTAAAAAGAATTCATTTGAATCAGTTCTAATGAGGTGGATGAAACTGAAGCCTACTATACAGAGTTAGCCAGAAAGAAAAACACCAATACAGTAAATTAATGCATATATATGAAATTTAGAAAGATGGTAACAATGACCCTATATGTGAGACAGCAACAGAGACACAGATGTACAGAACAGACTTTTGGACTCTGTGGGAGAAGGCAAGGGTAGGATGATTTGAGAGAATAGCACTGAAACAAGTACATAATCATATGTGAAATAGACCGCCAGTCCAGGTTTGATGCATGAGACAGGGTGCTCAGGGCTGGTGCACTGGGATGACCCTGAGGGATGGGATGGGGAGGGAGGTGGGAGGGGGGTTCAGGATGGGGAACACATGTACACCCATGGCTGATTCATGTCAATGTATGGCAAAAACCACCACAATATTGTAAAGTAATTAGCCTCCAATTAAAATAAATTTAAAAATAAAAAAAAAAAGGCTGGGCCTCTACACCCCTGCATTGACTACTCATCAGATGTAGGCTTCCCTTGGAAGGAGGCATGATCTTGACTGAAGGAGTTTTCTTTAGCTGAGGTAATCCATCTCTAAGGAAAGGGGACACCTGAAGGCCATCTTCCAGGTGCACTCCCAGCAGCTGAGGGGAATAACATCTTCATTGCTGAAAGGAGATCTAGGCAGCACATATTAGCATTCAGCATATGGACTGAATACACAGGTATGACACATATAGCCCATGTCAGCAGAAACTTTCTGATCTGCCTTCTAATGGGTATGGAAAATAATAGTCACTAGCTTAGTAGCCACAGGTGTTCATCTGCTCTAGTGATGATACCATGTTTGACATAGCAGTTGGTATTACTACCTAGTAAAATTTCTGGTGCTTCTTTTTGTCACCGGCCATGATCCACCTGTTTTTATTTTTCAGGGACAACACAGGAATCTGATGGCAACTGCACTGTGTAAGTCGCTGAGAGCACTAAATTCTGCAATTCTCCCTCGGATGCAAACATTTTTAAATTTTATTTACTTATCTATTATCTTGATATGTGGAAGTGAAGAGTTTCTGAGGTTTCCGTTTGACCTTTCCTACCACGACGGTTCCTACCCTACTAGTCAAGGAACCAATATGAGGGTTCTGCCAACTGCTGAGTTTTTCCAATCTAATTATACAGCCTAGAACTAGGGAGGTGACCATCAGGTTGATCCACACAAGAAGACCCAGGATGAACTATTCCTGGGCCAGGACTCCATTCATTATCTAACCCCCAAATGTTCCCTCTCGAATGAAAAGAGGGGACTGGGTTTCTTCACTGTACAGTTACTATTTTTCTTTGTGATGCATTTAGATGACACCAATATCCCATTTCTTCTCAAGTTTTTGCCACTAATATTAGCATCCATTTTATCCACAATTAAGATTTTTATATTTATCTGATGATGATTTTGTATTTATCTCATTTTTTCCAACATTTGTTAATTGGAATTCATGTGTAAGGCTTGTTTGTTCTCTCCAATGTTTAGGTGATTTTTAAGTTCACATAGAGCTGACATTTTATGAGTCATTGTATTCATCACAATTTGTAATAATTTTGTCTTATGGTCTAATTGGTATGGGTTTGTCCCTACTATCAAGCAGACCCTAAGCAGCAGTCTATTGGCAGCTGCTAAGTTGACTGACTACACTTCCATGGATTCAGTCAATTGGAAGACAATGAGCCCAGATGGATACAGACAGTTTATTACTTACACAGGCAGCAAAAGCCAGAGCCTCATGGTATCAGAACCCCATGTCCCTAGTCCCACAGGATGACATTGAATTAGAAGGGCCAGATAACAGATGACATGCAGTGGGTCACTCGGCTGCAGAGGAGCCAACCCTAAACTATAGCCAAACAGCTTATACTGCCGCTATACTGAAGGGAGCCGTGTCCATGATGGTGGAAAGCTCTATGCCTCACCGGAACCAGTAAGGCCGATGAGAAACTGTTTCATCGCAGCCTCCCACGAGATAGGGAGATAGATGTGAAATGGTCTTGTAATAGCTCTTCACAATATTGCTTATGTTGCCATGTTCCCGAGAGGACTACAGAGCAGTCCTCTAAGACTTGATAGAGACCACCTGAGCCTCGACTATGTGGCCTGTGTGGAGACATTCAAGGTCACCAGGACACCGTGGCAGAACTATTCCCCTGCACCCACAGCTAGGATGAAAGTCACATGATTCTAAACTCTGGATCTGGCTTGTTCGCGGCTATATCCCCAGTACCCAGAATAGTGCCTGACACATGGGAGGGGCTCAGTAAACACTTGATTTATGAATGAAGGAATGAATAGGGACTTAAAATATCTGCTCTTCTGAGGTGAGGAGATGTCTGCCACCCTCTCTCTACCCCAAAGTGAAATCCATGTCCTCTATTTCCTGGTTCTTCTTTAGCTCTAATCGTTTGCCTGTGTCACTGCTGTTCAGTTCTCTTCCACAACTTACATCAGATTCAACAAATGACATTTCTAAGATGTTTCTTTACTCCCCTTCCCTCTTCTACATTGAAGGCTCTTGATGTTTGCCACGACCAGTCTCTGAGAAAGTTGAACTGAGTCTTAGAATGTTGAGTCTGCCTTTCTGCTAGAGCAATGTGGTTCTCAACCGAGGCTGCACCTTAGAATTAGCTTTAAAAGAGAAGAGAAAAAAAAAAGAGAAGGAAAAAGGCTTCCCTGGGGGCTCAGTGGTAAAGAATCCTCCTGCCAATGCAGGAGATGCAGGTTCAATCCCTGATCCAGGAAGATCCCACATGTTGCAGGGCAACTTAGCCCATGCACCACAACTACTGAACCTGCTCTCTAGAACCCAGGAGCTGCAACTACTGAACCTGTGCTTTGCAACAAGAGAAGCCACTGCGATGAGAAGCCCATGAACCACAACTAAAGAATAACCCCGCTCCCCCCAGCTAGAGAAAAGACCTCGCAGCAATGAAGACTCAGCACAACCAAAAATAAATAAACTTTTTAAGAAAAGAGAAAGAAGAGAAAGACACTTTTTCCCAGGCTTTGCCCTCAGACTCTAATGTAACTACTCTGTTGTGGGGCCAGGACACCGGTAATTGTTTTAACCCTCCAGGAGATGTTAATTTACAACATTTTACAAATTACAAAATTTACAACATTTACAACCAGGGCTGAGCATCACTGCCTTAACTAAAGAACAGTAACCCACACCAAGTGCTTTTGGGTGCACCTGCTTTAGAGAACTTAAATATTTTTAACAGGAAGCAAAGTGTTTCATTCTACAAAAGAGGGAGAGTTAAATGCAAATGTCCCCAGAAAGGAATTAGACGGGACCGAAGGACAACAGGAGATCTTGGGCAACTCACTGAATTTCTCTAACTGAAATTAGAAATCACCAATCACCATACCTGGCATGTAACAGGTCCTCAATGTGTGTTCGGTTACTCTGAACTTCATCTTAAATTGAGAGCAATAAAGCCTGCCTGCCTACTACCTTAGACTGAAAATAAATAATGGCTGTAAAGGTACTTTACAATCATTTAGGTGCTATATAAATGTACAGTATAAACATTATTTCTCTTTTTATGGAAATGTTAAAGATATATATCACTTTGTTTAAACTCCTAAGAATTTTCCTGCCTGTAATCTCACAGAGCCTCACAACAGCCCTGGGACGAAATTGCGCAGTAAATTAACTGATAAGAAGACAGACAAGAGAGGTTGTTGCTCAGCAGAACTCAGACTGCATCCAAGAATGGTTAACTCCAAGGCAGAAATTTTCTTCACCAGTTGACTGTTATGGAAGGTCTCTTCACAGACCCCCTAAATAAGCAGGTGGGTCATCGGATCAGCCCTCTGGACTGTTGAACGTGTTGGGATAGACTCTGTTACTTGTCCCTTTCTAAGCATGGAGGAAATCCAATCACTATTCCCTAGGTCTATGCTCCGTCCTTAAGTACACAGTTAGTTTGGCTTTTGGTTTGGTTTTTTCTCTTATAAAACATTTCAGTGACCATTCTGCTGATACACTGAGGGAAAAAAAAAGAAAGAAACCTCCCCACTTCGCCACCATCACCTTTCTTCCTTACCATGTGCCACTTTTCTAATTTCAACGTGGAAAAACGCTGTGAAAATGGCAGCACTAAAGACCAATAGCCACAAGATGGCAGAGTTTACCATTTCATTTTTTCTTGTTTACATCATTTATTCATTCATTCATTCAAGAATTATTCTTTGAATGTCCACTATATGCCCAATGCTTTTCTAGAAATCAAAAGGATTAGAAAAGAAGCACACTATGTGATATGGTTTCCTGCCTTTGATGAGCTTGGGGAAGGGCAGTCTGAGGAGAAGAAAAAAACACCTGAGAATATTTAAATAAAAATACATGTTAATGTGTGATTATAGACCAAATGAGTGATACAGACTGCTGTATGGAGTGATACAGACTGCTGTATGACATGACAATGAGCCGGGATGGGCAGGGGAGTCTGCATGAAGGGGGTGAAAACTGAGCTGAGGCTTGAAGGATTAATAAAATTCAATGGTATTAATACATAGGTTAGAAAGAAGGAATAAATCCTAGGCAAAGGGACCAGTGTGTGGGTCATGCTACTGAGGCAGAAATGAGCAAAAACATGTGTCCACGTCAATGATGAGACTAACCTGGTTACACCAAATGGATATTGGGTAAACAAGATTGAAATAAATTAGATCTCCATTGATTTTGCTAGAATGATGCCCACCATAAAAGCTAAAGTTGTCTGTTAAGTCTGCCAATAACTGTAGCCTTTGGGCAGGCAATTTAGTCTAGCTTCAGCTCTGTCATTTGTGAAACGTGCAGGTTGGACAAGATGACCTCTAACAGCCCTTCCAAATCGTATAAAAGAAAGAGAAAGACAGGGAGGGAGGCAGGGAAGAAAGAAGGGAGGGATGAAGGAAAGAAGGAAGAGAGGGGGGAAAGAGGGTGAGGAGGAAAAAGAACCAATTTAAGTTCTCTAGCAATTTCTGCATGGCCTTTGATATGCTTCTATTGCAAACTTGAACAGTGACGGCCTGCATGGTGGTGAGAGCTTGGGCTCTACTTCAAGTCTTAGATCTGTCGCTGTTTAACAGTAGGCCAGCTAACAAGCTCCACATGCTTCACTCATTCAACAAATATGTATTAATATGTAACACCTTGTGCTTGCCATTGGCAGTAGGGGGATAAACAAGACAGACAAGATCCAGTCTATGGGGACTTCCCTGGCAGACCAGTGATTAAGACTCCACGCTTCCACTGCAGAGGGCACAGGTTCAGTCCCTGGTCAGGGAACTAAGATCCTGGCATGTCATGTGGTACAGCTCCTCCTGCAAAAAAGATCCCTTCTAGGGAGCTTACAGTTTTGTAGGGGAGACAGTGCAAAAATAATCCCACAAGAAACTAGATACAATTGTAATGGGTAAAAACTAGAGTGCTATGAGAGCAGATAACCTGAAGGCCTAATCCAGTCTGATAGGTCAGGCCATTCCCCAAGTAAGGATGAGGCAGACAAAGAAGAGGAGAAATGCATTTCAGGTCAATAGGAGAGGGTTCTAGAGGAAGCTGGTATAGAAAGAAACTGAAAGGCCACTGTAGCTGGTACACAGAGGACTGCTGCTGCTGCTGCAGCTGCTAAGTCGCTTCAGTCGTGTCCGACTCTGTGAGACCCCATAGACGGCAGCCCACCAGGCTCCCCCGTCCCTGGGATTCTCCAGGCAAGAACACTGGAGTGGGTTGCCATTTCCTTCTCCAATGCATGAAAGTGAAAAGTGAAAGTGAAGTTGCTGAGTTGTGCTCTTAGCGACCCCATGGACTGCAGCCCACCAGGCTCCTCCGTCCATGGGATTTTCCAGACGAGAGTACTGGAGTGGGGTGCCATTGCCTTCTCCTACACAGAGGACTAGGAGCCTCTAATTCTCCACATAATGGCAGCTGGGAGACCACAACATGTAAGACAGCAAAGTCTAGGTTATACAGTGTCTTGAGGGCCCTGTGAAGCCTGTAGTTGTATGCGTGCTAAGTTGCTTCAGTTGTGTCCAATTCTTTGCAACCCTATGGATTGTAGCCCGCCAGGCTCCTCTGTCTATGGGATTCTCCAGGCAAGAAAACTGGAGTGGGTTGCCGTGCCCTCGTCCAGAGGATCTTCCCACCCAGGGATCCAATCCACATCTCCTGTGGCTTCTGCATTGCAAGCGGGTTTGTTACAGAGTCCAAGCTCACATTGCTCATGGCAAGATAAGTCAATGAATCCAAGACGAGGTGTTAAGACCAGGAAGGGACTTTATTCGGGAGCTGGCTGACCAAGAAGATGGCAGGCTAGCACCTCAAAATAACCATCTGTCAGGGCTGGATGTCAGATTCTTTTATGGATCAGAGATAGGGGCGTGGTGAGGAAACAAAATAAAGAGACCATTTAATTCCTGCAAATATCCCCTAGAATGGCAAGCCTCGGGTGGGGTGGATATGTTAGTTGCACTTCCTTATGGTCATTTCATGGGCTTCCCTGGTGGCTCAGACGGTAAAGCATCTGCCTGCAATGTGGGAGACCCAGATTCAATCCCTGGGTCAGGAAGATCCCCTGGAGAAGGAAATGGCAACCCACTCCAGTACTCTTGCCTGGAAAATCTCACGGACAGAGGGGCCTGATGGGCTACAGCCCATGGGGTCGCAGAGAGTCAGACACAACTGAGCGACTTCACTTCACTTCACTTCATAGTCATTTCATGGGTGGTGTGAAATGGAGTATCTCCTGTCATGTCAACAAAGATGTCACATCTACCTATGATTTGGGCCTCCCCAGATGTGAATTTCTGGGCCAGGCAGGAAAGCTATGGCAAACCTAGACAGTGTGTTGAAAACCAGAGACATTACCCTGCCGACAAAAATCCACACAGTCAAGCCTATGGTCTTCCCAGTGGTCACATACGGTTGTGAGAGCTGGACTGTAAAGAAGGCGGAGCGCCAAAGAATTGATGCCTTCGAACTGTGGTGCTGGAGAAGACTCCTAAGAGTCCCTTGGACTGCAAGGAGATCAAACCGGTCAATCTTAAGGGAAATCAACCCTGAATATTTGTTGGAAGGACTGATGCTGAAGCTGAAACTCCAGTATTTTAGTCATCTGATGCAAAGAACTGACTCTTTGGAAAAGCCTCTGATGCTGGGAAAATTCACGGCAGAAGAGGGTGTCATAGGATGAGATGTCTGGATGGCATCACCCATGCAATGAACATGAACTTGTGCAAATTCCGGGAGATGGTGAGGGACGGAGGCCTAGCGTGCTGCAGTCCATGGGGTCACAAAGGGTTGGACACAACTGGGCGACTGAACAACAACAACAAAGCAGCAGATGAGGGGTACCAGGCACTGTGCCACTTGCCACACAAAGAATTTAAAAGTGTCACAGGTAGGTGGGGTCAGGTTATCTCCCTGTTGTTGTTTAGTCACTCAGTCGTTTCTGACTCTTTTCGACCTTATGGACTGCAGCAAGCCAGGCTTCCCTGTCCATCACCAACTCCCGGAGCTTGCTCAAACTCATGTCCATTGAGACACTGATGCAATCCAACCATCCCATCCTATGTCCTTCCCTTCTCCTCCTGCCTTTAATCTTTCCCAGCGTCGGGGTCTTTTTTGATGACTCAGCTCTTCACATCAGGTGGCCAAAGTATTGGAGCTTCAGCTTCAACATCAGTCCTTCCAATAAATATTCAGGACTGATTTCCTTTAGGATGTACTGGTTCCTTTAGGATGTACTGGTTACTGGACCTGCAGTCCAAGGGACTCTCAAGAGTCTTCTCCAATACCACAGTTCAAAAGCAACAATTCTTTGATGCTCATCCTTCTTTATGGTCCAACTCTCACATTCACATATGACTACAGGAAAAACCAAAGATTTGACTAGATGGACCTTTGTCAGCAATGTAATGTCTCTGCTTTTTAATATGCTGTCTGGGTTGGTCATAGCTTTTCTTCCAAGGAGCAAGTGTCTTTTCATTTCGTGGCTGCAGTCATCATCTACAGTGATTTTGGAGCCCAAAAAAATAAAGTCTGCTACTGTTTCCACTGTTTCCCCATCTATTTGCCATAAAGTGATGGGCCCAGATGCCATGATCTTCATTTTTTGAATGCTGAGTTTTAAGCCAGGTTTTTCACTCTCCTCTTTCACTTTCATTAAGAGGCTCTTCTTCACTTTCTGCCATAAGGGTGGTGTCATCTACATATCTGAGGTTATTGATATTTCTCCCGGCAATCTTGATTCCAGCTTGTGCTTCATCCAGCCCAGCATTTCTCATGATATACTGTGCATATAAGTTAAATAAGCAGGGTGACAGTATACAGCCTTGACATATGCCTTTCCCAATTTGGAACCAGCCCATTGTTCCATGTCAGGTTCTAACTGTCACTTCTTGACTTGCATACAGATTTCTCAGGAGGCAGGTCAGGTGGTCTGGTAATTCCTGTTGTAGCCACACGTTCCAGGAAACAAACTCACTCAGAAGGACAATGCAGATAGTGGAGTGCAGTTTATTACACTGGCGGGCCCAAGGTAGAGTCTCCTCTATAGCCAAGGACCCCGACCAGTTTTTGTGAAAACCTTATATACCCTAAGTGTACGTGCACAAACCCACCTCCCCAAATTCCCTGACAATCAAAGTTAACCCATGATTCATATGCCTTAAGCCTAGGTAGTTAACAGTGGACAATTATCAATAGGCCTGTGGTCATACCCCAATAAGCATAATAGAATGTATGATTCTATTTGGTTACACAGATAATTAGGGTATTCTTTTAGCAAAGGGAGAGCCCTGGGGCTCTTCATTCCGGGAGGCCTGGTTTTCCAGTTGGTAAGTTTCCATAGATACTGGCATATAGCTCAAAGTCCACAGTCCACCCCAAGATGGAGTCCTGCTTTCAAGATAGAGCCTGTTCTGTTTCCTCCTTCATTCCCATCTCTTGAAGAATTTTCCAGTTTGTTGTGATCCATACAGTCAAAGGCTTTAGCATAGTCAAAGAAGCAGAAGTAGATGTAAAAGCAGGCCATTATGTATGCTTATAATAACAAAAAAGGGTTAAAGTCACAGAAGCAGATCCAGTGTAATTTCAAAATTAACCCTTCCCTGTTACAGGTTCTTTACTACTGAATCACTGGAGAAGCCCATGAAGACTGTAGACCTAATGCTGAAGCAGTGAGAAGTCTGTTACCTTATTTGCAAAAGCGGGAAAATAGTACACCTCCATCATGGGGTAGCTGTGAAGATTAAAGGGCACCACACCACTGCCCTCTCCCATCCTGTACCTCCCTATTGAATCTGTCACCAAGTTTGATCAGCACTATCTCCTAGAAATTTGTCACCTCTGTCAACTGAAAAAAAAATGCACAACCTAGAAGTTGAGGATTATATTTTATTTGAAGGAATTTCTGAGGACTTAAGTCCAGAAGAGAGCCTCTCAGATAGCTCTGAGGGACAGCTTCAAAGAGGTAAGGGAGGAGCCAGGATAAAGAAAGAGTTTTGCAATGAAAAACAGGTAGTTAGAACATCAAAAGATTACTGTTAAAGAAAAATAGACATCTCAAATTAATGAATTTTTTTTTCAAGTTAATGAATTTAGTGCTTTTCTTGCTCTTCTTGTATGGGAAGATGCAAGCTCTTTGAATCTTGGGCCCATTGAAATCATTTCTTTGATACGTACCTCAGTTATCTGGGGCTACTATTCTGTTCTTTCCCATGCTCAGTCCCCTCACGGTCTACCATTGTGGGGTGGCTGCAGTGGCTGAGGGCTGGGCAGCCTGTTTTGTCTCCATCCTGAGTTCCCTCAGGGCTCACCATGGGGCAGGCTAGTGGCTGTTGGCTTGATGGCCATATCATCCTTACTTCGCTGATATGGCAGGCCAGTTTTTCATTCACATCTCCAAAATTCATTTCTACCTCCACTGCCACCACCCTGGTCTAAGTCACCACATCTAGCCTGGGCTATTGCTAACTGGTCCCCTAACTTCTACCTTTGCTCCCCTTCACTCCATTATCCCTGCAGCAGCTTGGGTAATCTTACTAAAATGTGAATCTGATCATGACACATTCACTTAAAACCTGCCAATGACTTCTCACTGCTCTTAAGAGACCAAATCCATAAGATATATGCAAATGCCATTCCTCTCCCTGAGATGTGCATTTCAACTCAAGTCCCATCCCCTGCTCACCTAGTTTATTCCAGTTAATCCATCCTTCTCTTCAGGGAAGCCTTTCTTGATCCCATTCACCATCTATTTCAGATTCTTTTGTTATTTGCCGACTGAGAACCATATTTTTTCCCTTCTGATATCTTATCTCTATAATTACATAGTCAACATGACTGTTTCATGTCTGTTTCTGCCACTAAACTATAAGCACCAAGAAAGCAAGGAATGTGTATTTTTTGCTTCCTTTTACATCCACGGAACTTCACCCAATGCTTGATATATAGGAAGCACTCAATGAATATTTGTTGAATGATGGTGATGTTAACTACTGCTACAAATAAAAATAACAGTAGTAATAATTTATTTATGTATATTAAATATTGTTACTATTATGAATGTGCTATTTCACTGATAGTTATTCCTCCAGGAGCCAACTTTTAAAAAACAAAATTCAACTGAATAAATTTAAAGATCAAACTGGCTCAGTCAATGATTCGTGAATCAGACAGCATCCCATCTAGCAAACAGGAGCTCCAAAAAGCTGTGGAAGAAGGAAGGTTTTTAAAGGCAGGAAGAGGTGGGGAAGGAAGGAAGTTACTAGAAGAGAGTGGATCATGTCAGGCAAGATCACATGCCTAGGGGGGTGGTGGGGGTCTATTGGGAAGATAGCCTCACTAGTGCTGACCAGGTAATTCCAGATTGACTGGTTACAGATTACATTCTGGGGAGATGCTAAAACTGTAGTTAGGTTAGGTATTGAGTCTTGGTTTGCTGGTGTGGGGTTTAGCATAAATGACTCCATTTGGGGCCTAAGCAAAATCAACATTGTTGATCAGTAAATATCCTACCACCTTTTTTCAGAGCCCCTATATATTATTATATGTATCACTTATTATAACTAGTTACCACAGGCAGAGTTATGAGACTCTGAACTCAGACTAGAACTAAGTCCTCATTCTGCTACTCTTTGCTACTTTGAACAAATTGGCCTTTTCTGGGACAGAGTTTGTTCTCAGACTCATGAGACTTTAATGAGATCACACATGGAAAGTGCTTAGTACAGTGTCTGGAATATAACATGCACTCACCAATATTACTGTTACATCTTACAGATCATTGATTAGTCTGAACAAGTACCTATTAAAATGTACAGCAAAACCAGAATATCAAAGGGCCTCTGACAACATGGTATCTCAGACTGCTGGGGAGAAAACACCCTCATGATATCTAAACATGATTGAATCTTCCTGTAATCTTGAGAAATAAAGGGAACTTTGTTGGGTTTTTTTTTTTCCATTTATTTTTATTAGTTGGAGGCTAATTACTTTACAATATTGTAGGGGTTTTTGCCATACATTGACATGAATCAGCCATGGATTTACATGTGTTCCCCATCCTGAAGCCCCCTCCCACCTCCCTCCCCATCCCATCCCTCTGGGTCATCCCAGTGCACCAGCCCTGAGCACTTGTCTCATGCATCCAGCCTGGGCTGGTGGTCTGTTTCATACTTGAGAGTATACATGTTTCGATGCTGTTCTCTCAGATCATCCCACCCTCGCCTTCTCCCATAGAGTCCAAAAGTCTGTTCTATACATCAGTGTCTCTTTTTCTGTCTTGCATATAGGGTTATCGTTACCATCTTTCTAAATTCCATATATATGCGTTAGTATACTGTATTGGTGTTTATCTTTCTGGCTTACTTCACTCTGTATAATGGGCTCCAGTTTTATCCATCTCATTAGAATTGATTCAAATGTATTCTTTTTAATGGCAGAGTAATATTCCATCGTGTATATGTACCACAGCTTTCTTATCCATTCGTCTGCTGATGGGCATCTAGGTTGCTTCCATGTCCTCACTATTATAAACAGTGCTGCGATGAACACTGGGGTACATGTGTCTCTTTCAGATCTGGTTTCCTCGGTGTGTATGCCCAGGAGTGGGATTGCTGGGTCATATGGCAGTTCTATTTCCAGGTTTTAATGAATCTCTACACTGTTCTCCATAGTGGCTGTACTAGTTTGCATTCCCACCAACAGTGTAAGAGGGTTGAGAAATAAAGGGAACTTTGAAGAAGGCAAGAAAAGCTACAGAACATTGAATGGGGCTTCTGAAGGTTAAAATGTAGTGTTTACTTAACATGCTAATAGCATCATCTGGCATGCAGAAACAATGGAGTCGGTCCCAAAGGGCTAGCTTTCTAAATGATAGTAAACCTCTGAGTGTACCAATATAATACACTTGATCTAATCTATCCTTCTTTGGACTTCTGTGTCCCTGACTCTCCATAACTCCCTGATTACCTTGAGGAAACAGAATTAATTTCCCATGTCCTTTGTTTGGGAGAATTAGCTAACAGCCCATTTTCCTCCACTCTAATGTTATCTGATGTGCTTAAGCCACTGCTACTCCTTTGAGTAGATACCTTTTTAAAAAGGATCTTGGGGTAGGAAAAGCCTTCATGAAGCAAGGGATTGAATCTCCAATGGTGGAATCTAAGTAAGACATGCAAAGCAGTAAACAGACTCAGGAAGAACACATTACTCTATGCGCTTCAATCAGGCAGTGGCTAGGAGCAGGTGTTTAGAATCAAATAGATGGGATTTCAAATTCAATTTCAAATCCTAGATCTACAACATACTATCTGGGTGATCCAAGTAAATTAATTAAGTCCACTTCCTCAACTGTTAAATGAGGATAATAAGGATCTACCTTACCAGGTTATTAGATTAAATAAGATGACATAGTCATCCAAGAAGAATCCGTTATAATTTTTTGAGTGCTTACATATTTTTATTATTTAATCATATCTGCTGATTAAATAGAACTGACCATGTCCTAGTCTTTTCTGAAACCGCGGTGGGTTCTTCCCAGAGAGCCCTGAGGCCCGGGAGGTGGTCCACCCTGTTTGTATTTCAGGCAGAGGGTGGAAGAAGCAGCAATGATGGGAAGTCCAGGCCTCTGGCCACTGGTCGTACTTCATGGGTAAGAGTCACATGGAAGACACAAACAGGGAAACTTAGATGAAACCTGTGTCCTCCCCACTACACGTGAACAATAAACGCACAATTCAGAATAATTATCACCAGACTTCTGCTGGGAGAAGTTTGCACACTGCTTTACATAAAGGCCACCAGGTCTATTGACACCCTGAGGACTTAAAGGAGTGAAGTTGTGGGATGCACATAACAGGCACCCCCTCTCCCAAAAACTACCCTTTTTAGCAAACCCCAAAACTCTGTTGTTCAGACCCCTTCAGTCTGCTCCCAGAAAGCTCAGATGGTTTCTGCTTTCAACTTTGGAACCTCCAGGCTTTCCCCAAGTCTTTCCCCTCTATCAAAATGTACCTATTTGGTCCCTCAAGTTCCTATTCTTTACTAGATGTCAGTGATATAATTTGGAGTTAAAACACTAATATTTTTATGATTTTGTTTCCCATCAACCACAAATAAGAGTTTCAAAGAGTGCATTATGGAGGATATTAGATCAACAAATATTTTTGAGGGTTTGGTGTGCACCCAGCATTGTGCTACATCCTATAACACTGTACAAGGAAAAGAAGAATTGCCACAGTGGGTCAATCCAGCCTACTACCCAGTTGCTAACATTAGCAATGAAGAATATGCTCAGGAAAAAGCAGAGGCAAAACATTCATACAAACCTTCTGGCTGGCAATTGAGCCAAACAGAGCAAAAGCTTTAAAACTGTATATAATCCTTGACCCAGTAATTGTGCTCCTAAGAATTTTTTCTAAAGAAATAATCAGAGATATACACAAAGATGCAAGCACAATGATGTGTATTGCAGGATTATTTATAATACCAAAAACTTGAAAGCAATCTATCCAAAATAGAGGACTGGGCAAATAATTCATTCTGCATCCACATGATAGAAAATTGCATATACATTAAAGTTATATTAATACAAGACTCTTTAAAGACAGGAAAAATCTACTCACTGCTGATTGTGAAATTTTTTTTTAATTTTATGCATAGCAAAAATATTAAAAAGATATATACCCTAAATGTTGAAAAAAAATGATTATGTCAGAATGACAGGATTACTAATGACCTTTTTTGAGCTAAATTTTCCTGAAGAAGCATTTTTTAATTATAAAAAACAATAAAACTTATGCTTTTTAAATCTCACAGTCCCTAAGAAGGACTGTTTGTCTTCCTTATAACATCAGAGTAAAGTCCCAGCTTCTCCTATTGTAGCCATTTAATGGTTTTGCATTTATAAATGTGGCTAACATTTTTAATCCTTTTGATTTCTGGTTAGTAATTTCTTGCATTATTTTTTTAATCATTGTACATTCAAAGAAGGTTGCAAGAAATGTATAGGGAAGTCCCATGCACTGTTTCTTCAGTATCCTCAATGTTAGCATCTTATATAACTATAATGCAACATCAAAACTGGAAATTGACATTGATATAATTTGCAGTGCTTATTCAGATTTCACCAATTATACATGTATTCATGTCTGAGTGTGTGTACGGATGAGTGTTTAGCTCTATACAATTTTATCACATGTATAGCCTTGCATAACCACCACCACAATGAAGATATAGAATATTTTCATTACTGCAAGGATACTTCATGCCTCCCTCTCCAATTCTCTAACCTCTAGCAACCACTAAACATTTGTCCATCTCTATAATTTTGTCCCTTCAAAAATGTTATATAAATGGAATCACACAGGATGTAACCTTTTGGGATCAGACTTTCTTACTCACTGTAATTTGGTGATTCATCCAGGTTGTCATATGTATTCATAGTTCATTACTTTTTCTTGCTAAGTAGTATTCCAAAGTATGGATGTGACAGTATGTGCAACCATTCAGCCACCGAAGGACAGTTGCACTGCTTTCAGTTTTTGGCTATTACAAATAAAACTTCTATGGGCATTTGTGTACATTTTAGTATTTTTTTAAATTCTCAATTTATGTCACCCAAGAACTCAAGAAAGCCTTCTCCTCCTGTATACTAGGACTTGTTTTTTAAAAAATCCATGTTTATCTTAGGTGTACCGGCACAGTTCTATGAGAAACAAGATAAAGAAAAGAACATGGAGTTACACTGTGTTTTCTCGCTGAATTGTATTTTTTAATTTATCCGTCTCTGTCCCTCGACTGCGCGCTACATGGAGGCATGGATCATGACTGAATTGCCTCTACTTCTATGGCAGGGCACAGGACCTAGTAGAGAGTAGGTGTTTAGAAAATGTTACCATCTTTAGGGGTGGGTGGGGTCCAGGGATAGATGTTCTGTAAGAAACTCCATGGATTATAATAGGCAATCAAGGTTGAGAACTACTATTTAGCTGAATAATGATTATTTAAAGGAGAAGAACAAAAGCTCATGATAGGAGACGGCAGACTCAGGACATAGATGGGGATGAGATGCTTTATTAGCCTTCTCTGCCTGAAAGAGTGAGTTCTGTATCCAGATTAACCTCTAGACTGCATGGTAGAGGACCAGTCATTTCTAGTGCTGTGTTTGAAAAGTGCTGTAGTTAAAAAAAAAAAAGAAAAGTGCTGTTGTTGAATTCCTATGTCTGACTGGGGCAAAGTAAAGCCAGCTTCATCTGTCCCACGGAGTTTTACCTATGTGAAAGGCTGCCCCAAGCATCTCTGGAGCCCCAGACACCTTGAGGAATTTGATGGAAAAAGCAATTGGTGATATAAATTGCCTGGAGGTGCTTATCTGTTTAGATGGCATAATTACATTTGGCAGAGCTCTGGAGGGAAGGAACAATGGCTCCTTATATTATTATTACTGGATCACCTGGGAGACAGCCTAAAACTGTCCCTTGACAAATGCCAGTCCTGCCAGACCTCAATAAAATGCTTTGGAGATGTAAAATCACATCAGAGGCTGGACACAGACTGTGGAAAAATGACAGGAATGGCCAGGGCCCAACATTTTTAAACACTGAGGGGATTCTGTAGACACTACAGCAGCTGGTTGAAGGACTATTCGAAGATTGCAAAACACCTCGGTGAGTTGGTGCCTGAGATCAGAAGCAGAGCACAGAGTTAAAGAAGGAGGGGAAGGCTTGTACAAAATACCAGGGTCTGTCAGTCAGGAAGACTTGTGCTTGGGGTTCAACTATGCTGTATCTCAAAATAAAGCTGTCCTTGTGGGAGGACCCCTCAAAGAGCAAACAAACCAAGTTTAGTTTTTGCCTGGGCCAACTTTTCTCATGTGCCCTTCCTCTTGAACTTTTGGAGATTGGCATGCTGCCTGGCTTACGGTTCTAGCATGTGCTGTCCCCCACTACCAAGGCCTGGTTTGAGGACTTGGGATCTGTGCTATGTCATAAAGACACAGGGGCAAAGATCATCACAGCTTTTTGCCAAGTGGAGTCTGTAAGCTGGTGAGATTTAAGATCCAATTCAAAATTTGAGTCTGTAGCACAAAGTCGAAAATACAGACAATGTCCGCAAGTATTTCGTGCCCTGGAGGCAAGGACCACAGACCTGGGCTGATTGAGGAAAGGACATCTCCTTTGCACTAGAAAGGTGAACTATGAGCTAGTTAGGGATAGTGGGGAGGAAGGAGTCAAGGAAGTATAGGCTCAGTCTGTGGAATTGAGAAGACACCTGCAAAATGCTTTCCCTCAGCTTGAGTGAGTCAAATAAGCTCTTTTTGGAGAAGGCGCACCCTGCCTCACACTTTTTCACAGGCCCTCAAAGGGCTTGTTTCAGCTTCAGCCTGCCCTACTGAGAGGGGCAGACTGAAATCTCATATTGGAATGTGGAAAGACTGTGACCCAGAGGTCCCTGCTCGCCTCCAAGCTGAGAAGTGAGGTGAGAAGTGACATGATCCAGGTGTATACCTAGGGTCAAAGAAAAAGGGACCATGGAAGCCCAGGTGTTGGCAACCATTTTTGACATCAACTAAATAGTCAAAAAAGATGGAAGGCAGGGCAGGGTTGCTACAGTAAATGCACTGGGCCCTCAGCAGTAACTGTGATAAGGCTCTGAAGAAGAGGTCAGAAAGCTCCTTGATGGGTCACGTTCATGTCTCTGCTCTGTCGGGAACACCACAACTGAGAAGCTGAGATCAGAGAGGATGAGACAGAGCAAACGCAATGAGTGACAGAACACTGTCTGGGATTTGCAGAAGGAGGCATGTAAGGTATCCTGATGTTGTACCAAAATCTATGGGGGAAGGAATTGACCCTCTACTCATCTGGATTGGAGAAGGCATTACCTATCCTCTGCTATACCCATCTGGAGGTTGATGGAAAGAACTGACAAGTGGGTCTTCCTTGGTAGTGACTCCTGAGTTTTCTCCCCTAGCAGTTTATAACATAGTCGAGATTTTAGACTTCTTTAGACATGAATTTAAATCTTGTCTTTACCACTTATTAGCTGTACACTTATTAGTGTGAGCAATTTAAATCACTTCACTGAATCGTAGTATTCTCACGTGTAAAATGAGGATGATAATATTTACATAATAGGATTACTGTACAGTTTAAATGAAATAGCTATCAATGTCTGACACTAAGACCTCAGTATATTATTATTTAGCTTGATAATTATACATTTTCATCTGAAAGAAGACAGTTTTAGATAGTGGAAAAAAACAAGCTTTGAAGTCAGACTCAGGGTTGGATCCTGGCTCTAAAACTACCTGTGCTAGTTTGAGCAAGCCAGTATCATCTGTAACAAGGGATACTCCAAATGACCATCAATATTTACCTCACAAGCATGGCAGGTCCAGATTTTGTGGGGCCTAAAGCTTATACCATTTGGGTTAAATTGGCTTCCTTTAAGTACAAAATTAGGTACAATCCTAAACATTTATTTAGAATCAGACAATAAATCATAAGAAACACACATTTTAGAAACTGACAAACATCACAAACATCATAAAATTTTGAAAGTATTTATTTTTTCATTTAATTAACTCTAATTAAATTAACACATCTCCATGCTACCCTTTTACCTACATTTTCTGGCTGCATAACTTTTGATCACCTCTTCATCCAATACACCTTTTGTAGTACAATTTCTATAGAGAGAGTAGAAGAACAATTCTGTTTTTTCTGAGAGTTTGCATGCATGCTCAGTCGCGTCTGACTCTTTGCAACCCCATCGACTGTAGCCCACCAGGCTCCTCTGTCCATGGGATTTTCCAAGCAAGAATACTGGAGTGGGTTGCCATTTCCTCCTCCAGGGGATCTTCCTGACCCAGGGATCGAACCTGTGTCTCCTGCACTCCTGCATCAGCAGGTAGTTTCTTTATCACTGAGCCATTGGTTTCTGAGAGTTTGGAGAAGTCTTTTTCAGCTTCACAACTCACCACCTCTGGTTAATATCATGTCAATTTTCTGGATTGTTGTAAAATTGAGGAAAACCTCTATCATTTCTTTTATATGTGAGCTGTAAGATTTTACATGTCGAGTTTTTAAAGTAATAACTAATCTTAAATAAGCTTTAGATTTACCACTTCAGAAATGCTTCTGCAAGTCATTCCTACACTAATACAGCCAGCAATAACTTAACTATATGCAGAAGTCATAGCAAACCACATAACTATATCCCATTAAGCCCAAATAAATGTATATGCAACTCCATTTCTCTTTGGCTTGATCCCCAAAAGAATAGCTCTGATAAAGACAACCTCTCTTTAGAAAGCAAAGCAAGACAGGGAATTCCCTGGTGGTCCAGTGTTATGGTCTTTTATAGACTGGGACCTGGGGACTGGAGTCGACGAAAAGAAAGAGAGAGAAAGAGCAATATCACTCGGGTTACGTGGAAAACCAATAAAGCCCATACAAAGGACTTGTACCACTCATGAAGGCACAGGGCATCCTCTCAAGGAGGTCTTGAAAGCCCGGGTAAGAAAGTGAGCTCGGTAGGCTTCCACGCTCCGAAGAACTAGCCAGAGACAGAAAGAAGGATGCGGGGGACCCAAGTGTCTGGTGGAACAAGGGTACTTTATTAGCAGAAATGCCTGCTTATGTATCTTCAGTAAAATGATTACTCAGCCATTAAAAAGAATGAAATTCCACCAGTTGCAACAAAATGGATAGTCTATTAAGTACAAGGTTGCTGAGGAGAGTCACTGAAGGGAGTCACTGAAGGGAATCCAAGCAGGTGCTCTTTCCCATGATCTCAGTCCTGAGAACCGCGTGCAGCTCTTCTCCTTCCTGTATTCCAGGAACTGATAATGAACAGAGAGTCCTTGAGAACTGGCACACAAAGAAAGAAAATGCAACATATTGGATCCCTTAAAGTTGAACATCCCCTGACAGTCCAGTGATTAGGACTCCACATATTCATGCTGAGGGCTCAGGTTCAATCCTTGGTTGGAAAACTAAGATCCCACAAGCTGTGCGGTATGGCCAAAAAAAGAGAGAGAAGAAAGAAAAAAGGCAGAAAATACGAAAAGGCAAAAGTAGTTTATGGATGTGTAGAAGGTAGAAGACACTCATTCTTAATACATCTTCACATGTAGATTCAAAGTTAATAAAAGTATTCCCCAGTCCCATGTATGTTTCAAGCATTCTAGCGTTGTGAATTCCACTGTAGAATTTGGAACACCAAACCCCAAAAGAACGAAGCCTCAGAGGAAATCTGGTAGACCTAACCTAAGGTAGGAAAGACTTTCTAAAGGAATACAGCAAGGAACTTCCCTGGTGGTCCAGGGCTTTGGACCCTGCACTTCCACTGCGGGGGGCATGGGTTCAATCCCTGGTCAGAGAACTGAGACCCCGCAAGCTGTGCGGCATGGCCAAAAAAAGACAGTGAAGACCAAAATCCTAAAGGAAAATACAGACTTAACTGTATTAAACTTTAAAACACTCTGTGGTTAGAGCAAACAAAACCAAACATCAAACGAAGAAACTAGAAGAAAAGGTACCTTTTTATTCATATTACAAGGATTAATAGCTCCAGTACAGAAACCCATTAAAAATTTTAAAGCATGAGGAATCCAACATTAGAACCATCAAAGAGCATGAAAAGGCCATTCACAGAGAAACAAATACAAAAGGCAAAAATGGAAAGAATTGGCAAGAATTTAGAGAAACTAAGCCCTCTCACCCTGCTATCAGAAATGTAAATTAGCTCACCTTTTCTTTTTTTCATTTACTTTTATTCATTGGAGGCTAATTACTTTACAATATTGTAGTGGTTTTTGCCATACATTGACATGAATCAGCCATGGATTTACATGTGTTCCCCATCCCGATCAGCTCACCTTTATACAGAGCAATTTGATAATATAAAAGTAACATTAAATAGAGTTTACTATTTGCCAAGTGCCCTGTGAAGTGCTTCACACTGATTTATTCAATTGCCACTCAACTGTATTGATATTCAATGTGCATCACATGTAATAATGAAAAACGAGATTCCTTAGACACCCAACAACAGGATTTGGTTAAATAGAACATGGAACCTCTATACAGTAGGATTGAACTAATTTATATTTACCAACATGGAAAACCTCTAAAATGTAGTAAGGTTTTTTTTAAGGCAACAAAAAAAGAATGTACAATATACCTGTTAAATAACAAAATTCAACTAAGTTTGAAAGATCTTAATGATTTTATTTAACAATTCATAAATTGGGCAGCATCCCATCTAGCATATAGAAAGGAGCTCTGAAGAGTTGTACAAAATGTAAGCCTTTTAATAAGCAGAAGGCAGAGGGACAAAGAAATTACTAGTGATGAGTGAATTGTTTCAGGCAAGGTCACCTTCCTTTGGAGGACTGCAGGGGTCTATGAGGTGGGTTACTTCACTACTGCTGACCAGACAATTGCAGACAGACTGGAAATTACATTTCTAGGAGATGCTGAAACTGCAATTAGGTTAGGTATTAAGTCTCAGTTTGGTGATGTGGGCTTAGTATGAGTGACTCCAGTTGGAGCCTCTTGTGTTTTTTAACAATTCCCCCCTTCTGATCAGACTCTTAGCTTAACTAGGAGATGTGATCAAAATTTAAGGCATTAGTATCACTTCCAGCTATCACCCTGAAGTTCCCAGTTTTTTGCTGACCCTCTGTGTGGTATTCACAGGTCATGACTTTCTTTGCTGCATTTCTGTGGCATTCACAGGTCATGACTTCTGCTTCACAATTTTTAGCTGGTCATTCCCTTCATTTTTTCTGACATTCTAGTCTTAGAACATTTGCTTAGTGGTGAGCAGCCACCACCATGCATTTTATGATTCTGAGAGAACACAGCACACTGGGGGGACTACTGTGACTATGATAAGCAGGATGAGTCCCAAAGTTTGGAGTCCACTTTGGAGTCATGGTTTCTAAGACCCAAACCAATCAAAATCAAACACATCAAAGAAAGAACCTGTTGAAGAAGTTACTTTCTCAAACCAGTGGCTTATTCAGTGATCTTATGCATCTGAGTTTCAACTTCAGAAGTGTTAATCCAGGTGCAGCAAGTGGTTCTGGTCACAGCACAAACAACTCCTTGATCAGCCAAAAGATAATCAAGGGTTATTTTTTTATCAAGAGCAACCTTGACGAGAGAGTCTAAGGATTTCTAATTGGATGGTTATGGCTTTTGCAGTAGATTCTGTAGTATTTTCAGGAGTTTGAGATTCCTGATCATAGCCTCACTTGTCTTCGACTCCTAACCAGGGAAGTAGGGACCTGCCAGGGTAAGTGAGTCCTGAATCAAGAACACCTTAATGAGGTGTTTCAGTTTGACTGTGGACAGTTAGGAGCACAGTTAGCTAACGTAAGAGGCATTGATTGCACAGTTATGCACCAGCCATCTGGGCATGCATAGGCCCAAGGAGAATGACAAACATCACAGACAAAGATAAATCCTGTCAGGACACAAAGCCATTCCCAAGGTGGCACTGTTAATGGATTGTTGCATGCATCTACTCAAGCCAGGGGTTGGTTAGGTTTTCAGCACAATTGGAAACTAAACCTCCTAACCCAAAATAAAAAGTTGCTCTAAATTCCTTGCAAAGATCGGTGCTGCTGGTGAGACCTTTTCATGACTGAGGGAGATCTGATAATAGATAATCATAAGTGTGGGGGTGCAAATGTACTACGATTTACATAGATATTTGTATATAATTGGGCAAATACATTACAACTGAAGAAAAGTAAAACAAGGCACAGGATGTTCTGGGCATAAGTCAAACTCTAAGTGATTCCTAAGACAGGGAATCAGTCGAAAATAGAAATTGGTCACAGGGAGGACCAAGGGGCCTCTAGCATCATGTTGTGGCTGTTGTTCAGTCCTTCAGTCGTGTCTGACTCTTTGCGATCTTGTGGACTGCAGACTGCCAGGCTTGTCTGTCCTTCACCATCTCCCAGAGCTTGCTCAAACTCACGTCAGTTGAGTCGGTGATGGCATCCAACCATCTCAATCTTCTGTCGCCCCCTCCTCCTCCTGCCTTCAATCTTTCTCAGCATCAGGGTCTTTTCTAATGAGTCAGCTCTTTGCGTAAGGTGGCCAAAGTATCGGAGCTTCAGCATCAATCCTTCCAATGAATATTCAGGACTGATTTCCTTTAAGATGGACTGGTTGGATCTCCTTGCAGGGACTCTCAAGAGTCTTCTCCAACACCACAGTTCAAAAGCATCAATTCTTTGATGCTCAGCCTTCTTTATGGGCCAACTCTCATATCCATACATGATTACTGGAAAAACCATAGCTTTGACTATACAGACTTTTGCTGGCAAAGTAATGTCTCTAGCATCATAGACCGGCATTTATGATGACAAATTCAGCAATCTGAAATGTAAACTCTATTAGCAATGGCCTAGAAGATAAGGATGATGGCATTAACTTTCCAGGCCAATGACAGACTAAAGGAAAGAAAGAGAAGGCTTCATGTTTAGCTAAAGTATGAAATTTTGATCTGGCATCTTAGTGGTCTACATCAACATTAGCTACTTCTCTTCCTCTGATTTGGAGGTCTCCAGTGTCTGTGCTATGCTGTGCTTAGTCGTGTCTGACTCTTTGCGACTCCATGAACTGTAGCCTGTCAGGCTCCTCTGTCCGTGGGGATTCTCCAAGCAAGAATACTGGAGTGGGGCTGCCATGCCCTCCTCCAGAGGATCTTCCCAACCCAGGGATCAAACCCAGGTCTCTTATGTCTCCTGCATTAGCAGGTGGGTTCTTTACCATCTGAGCAACCAGGGAAGCCCTCCAGTGTCTACACAGGACCAGCTGTCAGGCGGAGCCTTCTTTAGCTGTGAGATGTGCACTAAAGGTTTAAGTTCCTGAAGTTTGGTTGCCATCTGGATAAATGAGGAAGACCTCGTATAGTCTCTTGCAAGAAAACTTAAGAGCAGCTTTATTCTTGTGGATTCCAAATCAGAAGGGTGGGAGAAAACTGGAAACATTAGTTCAGAGAGTTATAGCCAGATATTTGAGGAAACTAAAAGAACTGAGGATCCAGTCCAGTTTACAGGTATATAACAAAACTTCAAAGATCAAAGACAGTTAACAGGACTAAAATCCAGTATCTACAAAGGTGCAAACATAATTTTTCTCTCTACAATCATCCCTATTTTTTAACCAATATAATCACAGTAAAACTAATTTGTTTGTATTAAAATTGGGCTAGCTATTTATATAAGTGCAGCAAGAACAGTGACTGTTCTTTTTAAGTTCAGTCTTAAACAGAACTTAAGTTTAAGTTCTTTTTAAGAGACATTTGCTGGAACTTTGCATAAGAAATCTCAACTTAAACTCTTAAAAGCCTCTGAGAACAGGTAGTCTAGCCAACATTTTGCCTAGAGCTTGTGTGAATTCCTCTCTTCTTGAGATCCTCAAAACATCCTAGCTTTCTGAGCCTGCCAGAAAGTGACCTTCCTTACTCACCTGGTAAGGTTGCCAGGAATCCAGTAAGCAAGGTGCTAGGTCAATTTTTCCAAGAGGCTTTATTGGCTCCATGAAGTCAACCTTAATACCTTAAAGCTTGCAGCACTGTTTATAATAGCCAGGACATGGAAGCAACCTAGATGCCCATCAGCAGATGAATGGATAAGGAAGCTGTGGTGCATATACACCATGGAATATTACTCAGCCATTAAAAAGAATTCATTTGAATCAGTTCTAATGAGATGGATGAAACTGGAGCCCCTTATACAGAGTGAAGTAAGCCAGAAAGATAAAGATCATTACAGCATACTAACACATATATATGGAATTTAGAAAGATGGTAATGATAACCCTATATGCAAAACAGAAAAAGAGACACAGATGTACAGAACAGACTTTTGGACTCTGGGAGAAGGCAAGGGTGGGATGTTTCGAGAGAACAGCATGTATATTATCTATAGGGAAACAGATCACCAGCCCAGGTGGGATGCATGAGACAAGTGCTCGGGCCTGGTGCACTGGGAAGACCCAGAGGAATCGGGTGGAGAGGGAGTTGGGAGGGGGGATCGGGATGGGGAACGCATGTAACTCCATGGCTGATTCATGTCAATGTATGACAAAACCCACTGCAGTGTTGTGAAGTAATTAGCCTCCAACTAATAAAAATAAATTTTAAAAAAATACCTTAAAGCTATCTGGTCATATCTGAGTCTATGCATATCTCTCTCAAATACAACGTTCCTATCAAAGCCTTGGTAATACAGCCAATGTTTCTGTGTTCTGTTACAAGGAGAACAAACAGATCCTTACTGAACTTAGGCAAATAACTAACGATATTGCCATGAAAAGAATACCTAAGAGCTTCTCAATTATGGAGGGATCAGGTAGGGAGAAAAAGTACATGCTGCCTCTTTGCTTACAAAGGGATACTTAACCAAACTGCTCCATGTCACAGCTAGCTTAACAGAAAAGCTTTTCTGATATCTGGAAAAACAAAACATTAAGGAACCAGCAATGTTTCGATCAAAGTCATTAAAAATTATAATCATCCTCCTCAATTCATTCAGACCCACGCAATTAACACTTGTTCTACTTGAATCCAGTTTTTCCATTAGTTCTGGAAATTCTTACCCAGTTCAGTTTTATGATCTTAAAGTTATCAGAAACCTGTACTTGTCAAAGTTCTTTCCATGAATCTCTTGAAGATAAAAGTACTTTGCAGGAACAATTTTGCAAAAGTATCAGGGTAAAACAATGTACATGCGTGCTCCGTCATGTCCAACTCTGAGACCCCATGGATTGTAGCCCACCAGGCTCTTCTGCCCATGGGATTTTCCAGGCAAGAATACTGGAGCAGGTTGCCATTTCCTCCTCCAGGGGATCTTCCTGACCCAGGGATATCTGCATCTGCTGTGTCTCCTGCATTAGCAGGCAGATTTTTTTTTTACCACCAAGCCACGTGGGAAGCCCAGTAACCGTATACACTTAAAAATGCTTGTTGTTAAAGATCTGATGAGAGTTAATTACAATAGAATTGATGAGAAAATTCAGTTATTTTGGTAATAACTGGAATTACTACTGAAAACACACCAGGACACTTCAAATTCCCAGGAATTTCATCCAATTTCTGAAACATCTATATATTTATACAAATACAACATAAAGAAGGTTTAGTACAACTTATTTGACAATGCTTCCCGTGTAATCTAGCATATCAAATATACCTAATAAGTTAAACATCTCTCTTTTTCTAAGGAGAGTCATTTTTCTGTGACTTTCCAGAGACCTTCTGGAAAAATCTCAAAGTTACTTCCAGGTCAAAAAGACTTCATGTTGATTCGATTTTTTGGCAGGGGGGTAGGGAGAGAGTTGTCAAAAATATCAAAAGGCTTCAAAAACATTTGGTCAAATAGGATCATAGGTCACTGAAACAACAATTATCTGTTTAGCCATAGTGACAAAGACTTCACAGGCAAATACAGAAAGTTAAATAATTGTAAAAAATTTGGAAAAAAACAGAATAGCTTAGCTCTTTTAATAGAGAAGACTCAATTTTCTTAAGTAACCAAAGACTTAATAAAGACAGTGTGAAACACAGAAAATTATTTTGATAAGACACAAAATCTTTGTCTTCTAAGCAAATTACTTAAAAGATAAAAACCGCTTATAACCTCTTACAAGAGCAGACCAATAGTGGACAAAAACTTAGCACTTCTAACAGAGAGAAAATCAAACTCTAATATTGTACCAGCTACTTTTGATATTAAAATCCATTTTTCACCCAAATAAATTCATTTTAATCTTAGCCAGCTTAACCATGCACAAAATTATTTTCACAAGATTCCTTTCCCATAAACATTTTACAACTTTTTTACATTCAGATTTTGTCATATGTTTTTCCTCTTTCCCATTCTGAAATAACCAACCTCAGGACAAAGCTATTAATACTTTTCCTTCCCCTCAACAAAAATGCATTTCTATTCCTCATACCTTCTTTTACTGAAAACATACACCCTACCTTCCTTGCATGTGGAAACATTTCCCTTATTATTTCTAGTAGTTTTTTTTAATTTCTAGTAGTTTTAATTACATATATAATTGTTAACCCTTAAAAACCTTAATAACTAGTGAAAATAAATAAACAATTGTGAACTATTTTGTACATTAGCATTTTGTGACAAATGTATAAACACTTTATATTTTCTAGAAACATGTGCTTTTTCATAGTGATTTTTTTCAGTATGGCACAAAATGTCTTTACTAATAAACCCAAATATTTTTTGTTCCTCTATAAAATGAAACCAAAAGTAAATAAACTTACATTTAGTAATTAGTGTTTTCATATTTCATCTTATTTGGAAATTATCTAGATATTTAATGACTATCCATCACTTAATTTAACTAAGCAAAACTTTAAGATCTCAGGTTACCAAAAAGATTGTGGAAACTGCTTAAGTAGACATATTGTGAAACATAATTATTGCTAAAAAGTTCACCTAAAAGCTCTAACCTCACGTCTATTTAAATCACTTGTTTTCAACAATTGTGCTTAGCTTACTTCATCATACCAGGTTATATTTCTTGCTGACAAGTTTTATAACAGAGATAACATGCACTTATTTGACTAATAAACCTAGATAGAATAAAAGTTGTAGGTCTGCATTATACTCAATGTTGATAACACAAAGACATGTCTGTTTTAATTAAACTAACAGATTTGAATTAGCTTTAATACCAAATATTTTCCTAGATCACATGAACCTGAAACGCATTTGGGTTAGTTTCTGTTATATTTTTTGAGAATTTTATAAATACTAAATTCACATAGGCATTCTTTTTCTTTAAGCCAATTATACAGAACTCTATTCTGTTTTTACAAATTAATTTTGACAAAACCATCTGAAGGTAAAAAAAAAAAATACAACACATCTACAACATATACAGACACACACCAAAAAAATGCTTACCCAAACTTTATAGTTGAGATTTTATAGTTCTTGTTCTAAAATTTTAACCATGAGGCAGGTATGACAATGTAAAACTCACTAGCTTAAAAAAGAACAGTTGAAATAAGTATACCTGCTCCAATGTCTATGGCTAAAGCCTTTTCTACTAATATTTGTGGAGAAAACACTTTAGATTTGTATTTGTCCTTAACAAGTAACCTTTTTTTTAACTTTCCCAGTTCTTTTTTTATTGGAGTATAATTGATATACAATGCTGTGTTAGTTTCTGTTGTACAACAAAGTGAATCAGCTATATGTACACATACATCCCCTCCCTTCTGGGCCTTCCTCCCACCCCTCATCCCACCCTTCCAGGTCATCACAGGGCACCTAGTTGAGTTCCATGTGCTACACAGCAGCTTCCCACTAGCTATCTATCTTACACATGGAAGTGTATATATATCAATCCTAACCTCCCAAATCATACCACTCTTCTCTTCCCCCACTGTGTCCACATGTCCATTCTCTACATCTGCATCTCTATTCCTGCCCTGAAAAGAGGTTCATCTGTACCATTTTTCTAGATTCCATATGTATGTGTCAATATACGATATTTGTTTTTTTTTTTTACTTACTTCACTCTGTATGACAGACTCTAGGTCCATCCACATCTCTACAAATGACTCAGTTTTGTTCCTTTTCATGGCTGAGTAATTAATATTCCATTATATATAAGTACCACATCTCCCTTATCCATTCATCTGTTAATGGACATTTAGATTGCATCCAATTCCTGGCTGTTGTAAATAGTGCTGCAATGAACATTGGGTCACATATGTCTTTTTGAATTATGGTTTTCTTAGGGTATATGCCCAGTAGTATAATTGCTAGGTCATTTGGTAGTTCTATTTTTAATTTTTTAAGGAACATCCATACTGTTCTCTACAGTGACTGTATCCATTTACATTCCCACCAACAGTGTGGGAGGGTTCCCTTTCCTCCACACCCTCTCCAGCATTTATTTACAGATTTTTTGATGATGGCCATTCTGATCATTGTGAGGTGATACCTCATAGTTTTGACTTGCATTTCTCTAATAATTAGTGATATTGAGCATCTTTTCATGTACCTCTTGGTCATCTGTATGTCTTCTTTGGAAAAAGGTCTATTTAGGTCTTCCACCCATTTTTGATTGAGTTGCTCTTTTGATATTGAGCTGCATGAGTTGTTTGTATATTTTGGAGATTAATCCCTTGTCAGTTGCTTCATTTGCAAATATTTTCTCCCACTCTGACGGTTGTCTTTTCATCCTGTTTATGGCTTCTTTTGCTCTGCAGAAGTCTTTAAGTTTAATTAAGTCCCATTTGTTTATTTGTTTGTTTGTATTTTCATTACTCTTGAAGGTGAGTCAAAAAAGATCTTGCTGTGACTAATGTCAAAGAATGTTTTTCTTATGTTTGCCTCTAAGAGTTTTATAGTGTCCAGTCTTACATTTAGGTCTTTAATCCATTGGGCAAGAGAGCTTTTATAGCAGTGTGTATTTTTAAAAGACTTCCCCCCATTTCGGGGAGAATGGATACATCTGTATGTATGGTTGAATCCCTTTGCTGTGCATCTGAAACTATCAGAACATTGTTAATTGGCCTTAGGCCGATACAATATGAAAAATTTTTAAAAAGCCTTCGCCCTACTTTTTCACTTCAATCTTAGGAATTGAGGATGGTCTACATAAGAGTTGCCAGAGAAAGACTAGGTAAAACAATTACATATCAAAGACAGGGAATAATGCAAGTTCCTCCAAGAAGGACTTTTGTTCTTTAAAGACCAGAATTTTTACAATATTTACAAGCTTCCTGAGATAAATAGAGGAGGTTTTGGAATAACACGGTAAAAAGGATAGATAAGCTCTGCATTTTTTCTGCAGTCACATTTCTGGTTTTGCAAAGACTTGTAAGATAGGGATAAGAAAGAAAGAAAGTGAAGTCGCTCAGTTGTGTCCGACTCTTTGCGATCCCGTGGATTAATGTAGCCCACCAGGCTCCTCCATCCATGGGATTATCCAGGCAAGAATACTGGAGTGGGTTGCCAGATAGTTGCTTTTAATTTCTCAAGAAATTAAGTGACTACTTAAATGACATCAACCAAGAGAATGCACTGGTCATAGCAAACACCCTCTTCCAACAACACAGGAGAAGACTCTACACATGGACACCACCAGATAGTCAACACTGATATCAGATTGATTATATCCTCTGCAAACAAAGATGGAGAAGCTCTATGCAGTCAGCAAAAACAAGACCAGGAGCAGACTGTGGCTCAGATCATGAACTCCTTCTTGCCAAATTCAGACTTAAATTGAAGAAAGTAGGGAAAACCACTAGACCATTCAGGTATGACCTAAATCAAATCTCTTATGACTATATAGTGGAAGTGAGAAATAGATTTAAGGGACTAGATCTGATAGACAGAGTGCCTGATGAACGATGGGTGGAGGTTCGTGACATTGTACAGGAGACAGGGAGCAAGACGATCCCCAAGAAAAAGAAATGCAAAAAAGCAAAATGGCTGTCTGAGGAGGCCTTACAAATAGCTGAGAAAAGAAGAGAAGTGAAAAGGAAAGGAGAAAAGGAAAGGTATGCCCATTTGTATGCAGAGTTCCAAAGAACAGCAAGGAGAGATAAGAAAGCCTTTCTCAGTGATCAATGCAAAGAAATGGAGGAAAACAATAGAGTGGGAAAGACTAGAGATCGCTTCAAGAAAATTAGAGATACCAAGTGAACATTTCATGCAAAGATGGGCTCAATAAAGGACAGAAATGGTAGGGACCTAACAGAAGCAGAAGATATTAAGAAGAGGTGGCAACAATACACAGAAGAACTGTACAGAAAAATCTTCACGACCTAGATGACCACGATGGTGTGATCACTCACCTAGAGCCAGACATCGTGGAATGTGAAGTCAGGTGAGCCTCAGGAAGCATCACATGAACAAAGCTAGTGGAGGCAATGGAATTCCAGTTGAGCTATTTCAAATTCTAAAAGATGATGCTGCGAAAGTGCTGCACTCAATATGTCAGCAAATTTGGAAACCTCAGCAGTGGCCACAGGACTGGAAAAGGTCAGTTTTCATTCCAATCCCAAAGAAAGGAAATGCCAAAGGATGCTCAAACTACCACACAATTGCACTCATCTCACACACTAGTAAAGTAATGCTCAAAATTCTCCAAGCCAGGCTTCAGCAATATGTGAACTGTGAACTTCCAGATGTTCAAGCTGGTTTTAGAAAAGGCAGAGGAACCAGAGATTAAATTGCCCACATCTGCTGGATCATCGAAAAAGCAAGAGAGTTCCAGAAAAACATCTATTTCTGCTTCATTGACTATGCCAAAGCCTTTGACTGTGTGGATCACTATAAACTGTGGAAAATTCTGAAAGAGATGGGAATACCAGACCACCTGACCTGCCTCTTGAGAAACCTGAATACAGGTAAGGAAGCAACAGTTAGAACTGGACATAGAACAACAGACTGGTTCCAAATAGGAAAAGGAGTACGTGAAGGCTGTATATTGTCACCCTGCTTATTTAAATTATATGCAGAGTACATCATGAGAAATACTGGGCTGGAGGAAGCACAAGCTGGAATCAAGATTGCCAGGAGAAATATCAATCACCTCAAATACGCAGATGACACCACCCTTATGGCAGAAAGTGAAGAGGAACTAAAAAGCCTCTTAATGAAAGTGAAAGAAGAGAGTGAAAAAGCTGGCTTAGAACTCAACATTCAGAAAACTAAGATCATGGCATCCAGTCCCATCACTTCATGGAAAATAGATGGGGAAACAGTGGAAACAGTGGCTGACTTTATTTTGGGGGGCTCCAAAATCACTGCAGATGGTGATTGCAGCTATGAAATTAAAAGAAGCTTACTCCTTGGAAGGAAAGTTATGACCAACTTAGACAGCATATTAAAAAGCAGAGACATTACTTTGCCAACAAAGGCCCATCTAGTCAAGGCTATGGTTTTTCCAGTAGTCATGTATGGATGTAAGAGTTGGACTATAAAGAAAGCTGAGCGGCAAAGAATTGATACTTTTGAACTGTGGTGTTGGAGAAGACTTTTGAGAGTCCCTTGGACTGCAAGGAGATCCAACCAGTTTATCCTAAAGGAGATCAGTCCTGGGTGTTCATTGGAGGGACTAATGTTGAAGCTGAAACTCCAATACTTTGGCCACCTGATGTGGAGAGCTGGCTCATTTGAAAAGACCCTGATGCTGGGAAAGATTGAGGGCAGGAGGAGAAGGGGATGACAGAGGATGAGATGGATGGATGGCATCACCGACACGATGGACACGGGTTTGGGTGGACTCCAGGGGTCGGTGATGGACAGAGAGGCCTGGCATACTGCGGTTCATGGGGTCGCAAACAGTCGGACACAACTGAGCAACTGAACTGAACTGAACTAAATGGCATCATAGGCTGTTCCACCCATTTAACCACATTATCTTCAGTTTGCTTTTTCATACCAGGGAGAAGATTCCCAACTAAGATGAAAACCAAAATCCAAAATATTTCTGTGTTCTAGATTTAGAACTATTTGTCTTTGGAATGTTTGAGTAAATCCTTCCAGAAAGGCTTCAGAAGGTTTCTTTCTTTCCCTCTGGGTGTACAGTTTTCATTTTAAATTGGGAGAGGAGGCCTTTAAAGAAGTTCCCAATAGGCTTTGGATATCAGCTTCCAATTCGGCCAACTTCTAACCACAGAGTTACTTCAAAAAAATATCCTCTAAAATATCTTGTTAGGTTTCATCCAGGAAACACAGTATCTCTGACAGTAATGAACAACTACTTGGAGGTGCCCCCAAACAGGGTACAAAGGGCATTTTATTTTCCTTTCCCTACAGGATACAACAGAGATCCTGGAGAGCCAACTCTAGCAAGAATTCTCACCCTTAACCAGCTTCTCCCAGTTTTCCCCGGAACCCATCTTGCAGCCTCTGAGTGGGGTATAAAGTAGAGATTGTAGCTCTAGTATCTACCAGAATTTGGTAAGGTTTTTGATTGACTTTAACTTCAGTTTCCCCTTGGCTACTTACGGAAATAAAGTAGCAGTTTACTAGAAAAATCCCTCAGAGTCTCAATTCTGGAGGAGCCTCTCCTTCTAAGGTAGAGAAGGGAGCATTCAAGCGGCTGTTGAAGAATTTGCATAGGACCTTTGAGGTCTATCTCTTTTCTAGGTACCCCAGTTGATTACAATAGATATCAACCTCTGGGCCAGTGTTTTTGACAACGGACCCCTCAGTTCAGTTCAGTTCAGTTCAGTCGCTCAGTCGTGTCCGACTCTTTGCGACCCCATGAACCACAGCATGCCAGGCCTCCCTGTCCATCACCAACTCCCAGAGTTGACTCAAACTCATGTCCATCAAGTCAGTGATGCCATCCAATCATCTCATCCTCTGTCGTCCCCTTCTCCTGCCTTCAATCTTCCCAGCATCAGGGTCTTTTCCAATGAGTCAACTCTTTGAATGAAGTGGCCAAAGTATTGGAGTTTCAGCTTCAGCATCAATCCCTCCAATGAACACCCAGGACTGATCTCCTTTAGGATGGACTGGTTGGATCTCCTTGTAGTCAAAGGGACTCTCAAGAGTCTTCTCCAACACCACAGTTCAAAAACATCAATTCTTTGGTGCTCAGCTTTCTTTATAGTCCAACTCTCACATCCATACATGACTACTGGAAAAACCATAGCCTTGACTAGATGGACCTTTGTTGGCAAAGTAATGTCTCTACTTTTTAATATACTGTCTAGGTCGGTCATAACTTTCCTTCCAAGGAGTAAGCGTCTTTTAATTTCATGGCTGCAATCACCATCTGCAGTGATTTTGGAGCCCAAAACAAGAAAGTCTAGGGTATAATTCGGGAGGCCTGAGTGTTGTTTTAGATACTTTTTGTCTTTGATTTTCCATTAGCCTTTTGTAACAAAATTTTCACTGAAGCTATTTTAGACTCTAGAATGCTTTTGGAAGCTTCTACATACCAATTAAAATAGGTATCCCATGTTTGTTTGATTTAGGAATCATTGCTTATCAGTGAATCTCTTAACTGAATGACCATGGGTAGCTGGAACATTCCTCATAATGGCCACTGTAAGTCTAGGGTTTTTTTTTAGTAAGATCTTGCCATTTTTATAGATATTTATAGCTTCCAGGACCATCATTCTTAAACATAAAATAAGCAGGTGTGCCAGAAGGTGGTGCATTCAACTATTTGGAATTTAAGCATCCCATTTTTTCTAGCCAAGCCTTTTTGGTCTCTCAGACCCAAACTACAGTAGTCCCTCCTTAATCACAGGGGATACATTCCACGAAAGACCTCTAGTGGTGCCCGAAACCCAAGGACAGCACCAAACCCTACTACCACATACTATTTTTCCCTACATGTACATATGTACCTATTACAATATCAATATCACAGTAATACAAGCCTGTGCCCCGACCAGTAATGCTGAAGAAGCTGAACAGTTCTATGAAGACCTACAAGATCTTCTAGAATATCCAAAAAAGGTGTCCTTTTCATTAAAGAGGACTGGAATGCAAAAGTAGGAAGTCAAGAAACACCTGGAGTAACAAGTAAACTTGGCCTTGGAGCACAGAATGAAGCAGGGCAAAGGCTAACACAGTTTTGTCAAGAGAACGCACTGGTCATAGCAAACACCTGCTTCCAACAACACAAGAGAAGACTCTACACATGGACACCACCAGATGGTCAACATTGATATCAGATTGATTATATCCTCTGCAAACAAAGATGGAGAAGCTCTATGCAGTCAGCAAAAACAAGACCAGGAGTGGACTGTGGCTCAGATCATGAATTCCTTCTTGCCAAATTCAGACTTAAATTGAAGAAAGTAGGGAAAACCACTAGACCATTCAGGTATGACCTAAATCAAATCCTTTATGATTATACAGTGGAAGTGACAAATAGATTCAAGGGATTAGATCTGATAGACAGAGTGCCTGATGAACCATGGACAGAGGTTCATGACATTGTACAGGAGACAGGGAACAAGACCATCCCCAAGAAAAAGAAATGAAAAAAGCAAAATGGCTGTCTGAGGAGGCCTTACAAATAGCTGAGAAAAGAAGAGAAGCGAAAAGCAAAGAAGAAAAGGAAAGATATTCCAATTTGAATGCAGAGTTCCAAAGAATAGCCAGGAGAGATAAGAAGGCCTTCCTCAGCATTCAGTGCAAAGAAATAGAGGAAAACAATAGAATGGGAAAGACTAGAGAGCTCTTCAAGAAAATTAGAGATACCAAGGGAATACAAAGATAGGCACAATAAAGGACAGAAATGGTATGGGTGTAACAGAAGCAGAAGATATTAGGAAGAGGTGGCAAGAATACACAGAACTACACAAAAAAGATCTTCATGACCCAGATAACCACGATGGTATAATCGTTCACCTAGAACCAGACATCCTGGAATGTGAAGTCAAGTGGGCCTTAGGAAGCATCACTACGAACAAATCTAGTGGAGGTGATGGAATTCCAGTTCAACTATTCCAAATCCTAAAAGATGATGCTGTGAAAGTGCTGCCCTCAATATGCCAGCAAATTTGGAAAACTCAGCAGTGGCCACAGGACTGGGAAAGGTCAGTTTTCATTCCAATCCCAAAGAAAGGCAATGCCAAAGGATGCTCAAACTACTGCACAATTGCACTCATCTCACATGCTAGTAAAGTAATGCTCAACAGTATGTGAACAGTGAACTTCCAGATGTTCAACAGTTCAACAGTATGTGAACCGTGAACTTCCAGATGTTCAAGCTGGTTTTAGAAAAGGCAGAGGAATCAGAGATCAAATTGCCAACATCCACTGGATCATCGAAAAAGCAAACGAGTTCCAGAAAAATATCTAATTCTGCTTTATTGACTATGAGGATCACCACAAACTGTGGAAAATTCTTAAAGAGATGGGAATACCAGACCATCTGACCTGCCTCTTGAGAAATCTGTATGCAGGTCAGGAAGCAACAGTTACAACTGGACATGGAACAACAGACTGTTTCCAAATAGGCAAAGGAGTACGTCAAGGCTGTATATTGTCACCGTGCTTATTTAAATTATATGCAGAGTACATCATGAGAAATACTGGGCTGGAGGAAGCACAAGCTGGAATCAAGATTGCCGGGAGAAATACCAATAACCTCAGATATGAAGATGACACCACCCTTATGGCAGAAAGCAACGAAGAACTAAAGAGCCTCTTGATGAAATTGAAAGAGGAGAGTGAAAAAGTTGGCTTAAAGCTCAACATTCAGAAAACTAAGATCATGGCATCCAGTCCCATCACTTCATGGAAAATAGATGGGGAAACAGTGGAAACAGTGGCTGACTTTATTTTTGGGGGCTCCAAAATCATTGCAGATGGTGACTGCAGCCATGAAATTAAAAGACGCTTACTCCTTGGAAGGAAAGTTATGACCAACCTAGACAGTGTATTAAAAAGCAGAGACATTACTTTGCCAACAAAGGTCCGTCTAGTCAAGGCTATGGTTTTTCCAGTAGTCATGTCCATACATGTGAGAGTTGGACTACAAAGAAAGCTGAGAGCCAAAGAATTGATATTTTTGAACTGTGGTGTTGGAGAAGACTCTTGAGAGTCCCTTGGACTTCCAAGGAGATCCAACTAGTCCATCCTAAAGGAAATCAGTCCTGAATATTCATTGGAAGGACTGATGCTGAAGCTGAAACTCCAGTACTTTGGCCACCTGATGCAAAGAACTGACTCATAGGAAAAGACCCTGATGCTGGGAAAGATTGAAGGCGGGAGGAGAAGGGGACAACAGAGGATGAGATGGGTGGATGGCATCACCGACTCAATGGACGTGAGTTTGAGTAAACTCCAGGAGTTGATGATGGACAGGGAAGCCTGGGGTGCTGCAGTCCATGGGGTCACAAAGAGTCAGACACAACTGAGCAACTGGACTGAACATATTATAAAGATTAATTTATAAATTAGGCACAGTAATAGATTTATAATAATCACTAATAATAAAATAGAAAAACTATAACAATATAGTTTAATGAAAATTATGTGAATGTAGTCTCTGTCACAATATATTCTATGGTATTATACTCACCCTTCTTGAGACAATATGAGATGATAAAATGCCTATGTGATGAGATGAAGTGAGGTGAATGATGCAGGCACTGTGACATAGCAGTAGGCTACTACTGCCTTTCTGATGATATGTCAGGAGGACCATCTACTTTGGGTGATCCTGGATCATAGAGCCATGATGATGCTGATGGATGGATGTCAGGAGCAGACAAAGTCACTGGTTGGGAATCCCAGGCTGGATGTAGCCAGAGGGCTTGAGGTTTCATCACACTACTCAGAATGGTTTGCAATTTAAACCTTAGGAATTGTTTAATTCTAGAATTTTCCATTTAATATTTTCAGACCACAGTTAACTAGGGGTAACAGAAACTATGGAATGTGAAACTGCAGATATGAGGGACTACTGTAATACTTAAAAGGGTTGTGCTGCTGTGTTGCAAATTATGTGGTGCTTTACAGCACACCTCAATGCATGGAAATTTTTATTTTTTTTTTTAATTTTGAGGATAGTGATCAACTTATCCTAATTGACTTATCCATGACCAACTAATCCTAACACAAGAGTCTCAAGAGTTAGGTGGCAAGTGCTCCATCAGATTTTTTTTTCCATCAGATTTTAAGAGCCCACCAATTTTTCAACTTTTGGCTTCCAAGATTCTCATTAGCAATAGCCCTTATCTACACAAAACAAGACAAATATGTGCACCTTAACACACCAGCAGTAACCAAGAGATGTTACTGTGGCCTGCCAGGAGAAGGCCTGGTACACACTACCACCAGTTTCCAATGTGGAACCTGGGACTGGAGAAAGGACTGAACCAGTAGACCCAACAAGTGGAGACTGAAGACCGAAATTCTAAACAAATGGGGAACTACTGACTGAATCGCCAGCAGTTCCTAAAGTGGAATCTGGAGACTGAACTAAGGGTTAAGGTTTTCCAATCAAATAGGAAACTGTGGTCTAACTACGAGAAGGTCCTAACGTGGAGTTGCAGAAAGCCAATTAGATCGGGAGCTCAAGGCAAAGAGAGTGGAACTCTGAACCAAGAGGTACTTACCCACAGCCCTAGGAAATGGTGAAAAAGACAAAGAATTCAAAGGGTTTCCAGGGTATCACACCTGTGTTTCTCCTTGACCCCAAAGTCTCCTTCAGTCTCACTTTTGCCACCAAATACATTAAATAATAAAATTCAGCTGAGTGAAATTTAAACCTCTTATTGGCTTTATTCAACAATTCATGAGTCAGGCAACATCCCATATATCAAACAGGAAAGAGCTCTGAGGAGCTGTACAAAATGGAAGACTTTTACAGGTAGAATGAGGCAGAACAAGAAAGTTATTCTAGCAGAGTCGATTGATTCAGGCAAGGTCACCTTCCTCTGGGGAACAACAGGGGCCTATCAAGCAAATTACCTCTTTAGTGCTGACCAGGGATTTCCAGACTGACTGGTTAAGATTACATTCCTGGGAGAGGCTGGAACTGTAATTAAGCTTCATATTAAGTCTCCATTTGTGACATGGGCTTAGCACAAGTGACTCCATTTGGGGCCTTATCTCTTTTTTAACATACAATTTCCCTAAAAAATTGTTTGCACTGTTTACAATAACCAAGACATGGAAGCAACCTAAATGTCTATCGACAGAGGAATGGATAAAGACGTGGTACATATATACGATGGAATACTACTCAGCCATTAAAAAGAATGAGATAATGCCATTTGCAGCAACATGGATGGACCTAGGGATCGTCATACTGAGTGAAGTAACTCAGACAGAGAAGGAGAAATATCGTATAACATCCCTTATATGTGGAACCTAAAAAAAAGATACAAATGAAATTACTTATAAAACAGAGACTCACAAACTTGGGGGACAAACTTATGGTTACCAGGGCAGCCGGGCAGGGGGAGGTTGGGAGAAAGGGATAGTTAGGGAGTTTGGGATGGACATGTACACACTGCTATATTTAAAATGGATAACCAACAAAGACCTACTATATAGCACAGGGAACTCTGGTCAATGTCATGTGGCAGCCTGGATGGGAGAGGAGTTTTGAGGAGAATGGATACATGTATATATATGGCTGAGTACCATTGCTGTTCACCTGAAGCTATTAGAACATTGTTAATTGGTCATAACCCAATACAAAATAAAGTTTTAAAAAACTGTATGCAAAAGCTTTTAAGTTTAATTAGGTTCCATTTGTTTATTTTTGCTATTATTTCCAATACTCTGGGAGGTGGGTGATAGAGGATCCTGCTGCAATTTATGTCAGAGAGTGTTTTGCCTATGTTTTCCTCTACAAATCGCCAGTCCAGGTTCAATGCATGAGACAGGGTGCTCGGGGCTGGTGCACTGGGATGACCCAGAGGGATGGGATGGGGAGGGAGGTGGGGGGGGGTTCAGGATGGGGAACACATGTACACCAGTGGTGGATTCATGTCAGTGTATGGCAAAACCACTACAATATTGTAATTAGCCTCCAATTAAAATAAATAAATTTATATTTAAAAAAACTGTATGAATATATATCTATATATGTATACAGAAACATCTTTGGGATATATAGACCAAAATAATAAGGGTTCTTTCTAGGTGGTGGGAATTTTAGATGATTTTGCTTTTCTGCTTTGAAGTGAAGTGAAGTCGCTCAGTCGTGTCCGACTCTTTGTGACCCCATGGACTGTAGCCTGCCAGGCTCCTCTGTCCATGGGATTCTCCAGGCAAGAATACTGGAATGGGTTGCCATTTCCTTCTCCAGGGGATCTTCCCAACCCAGGGATCGAACCCGGGTCTACCCACACTGCAGGCAGATGCTCTACCCTCTGAGCCACCAGGGGAAGCCCTTTTCTGCTTTGCTGCTGCTAAGTCACTTCAGTCGTGTCCGACTCTGTGCGACCCCACAGACGGCAGCCCACCTGGCTCCCCGTCCCTGGGATTGTCCAGGCAAAACACTGAAGTGGGTTGCCATTTCCTTCTTCAATGCATGAAAGTGAAAAATGAAAGTGAAGTTGCTCAGTCGTGTCCAACTCCCAGCGACCCCATGGACTGAAGCCTGCCAGGCTCCTCCGTCCATGGGATTTTCCAGGCAAAAGAGTGCTTTAGACCTTTCTATTTTATCTTCTGAATTTTTGTTATGACTATTCCTGCTGCCCAGGAGTAAAGTCATCTTGCTGGGCATATAATCTATGCTACCACACAGGGTCCCATGCTTAGAAGAGTCCATGTTTGGCTTCATATTCTGTTGTCACTATTTTGAAATTCTGAATAATTCAGGAACAAGGGATCCCACGTTTTCATTTTGCACTGAGTCCTACAAATTACATAGGTGGTCCAATGAGGAGTATAGCTTGCCTCTTCAGTTCTCATCCAGAAATGTGTTGCTCTACAACTATCACCATGGAGAACTTGCTACTCTCATTTTTGTTTCAAGTAGAAGGGTAAAAAAACCTCTTAATAAGGAGGCTTTTGACCTATTTTTTTTCACTGTCAGCAAGGCTGTCAATTCTCTCCCTGAAGGGAAGGGAAAGGCTCTGAGGGCAGAAAATTTTTTCTTCTCTACTAGATTTTAGTTTAGCATGCTCTCCTAGCCCCTGAGACGATGGATTGTAGGTGTCCATAATAGAGTACTGACTTCCAAAATGCTAATCCTAACGGGAGAAAAAAAATCTATTCTCCTGTGATCTACAATCAATCCCAGCCAATACTCTAGCATCATATGCATATATGTACATTTACATACATGAATTATTAAGTCATTCTATAATGAGCGTTCATGCCTACAGCCTTGCCAAGCAAGACTTTCATAATATCCCTAAGTAGTTTAGCAACAATTCAGAGCAACAAATAAAGACATCTTCTTAGCTACCAGTGAATATACTCATGCCCATATTGGTGATTTTCTATAGTTCATTTACATCAACTAAGTTTTTTATTGTCAGAAAGTTTCATGTAATTCTCCACTTGGAGATTTCACAGTTTCTTTTGTCAAGATTATTTTTTTAACCAGGCACCCCTAATTCCAAAGAAATCATATTTTCTAAATGTCAAAATAATGTCCTTAACCTCCTTTATCTCTATGGTTTGTTTCCTATTTCTACGGTAATATCTACTCAGATGAAAGAGCGTCACAGTCCTAATGTGACCCAATCCCCTTAAAACCAGTGGTCTCAGGAATTCCTTGGTTGTCCAGCAGTTAAGACTCAGCACTTTCACTACCATGGCCAAGGGTTCATCCCTGGTCAGGGAACCAAGATCCTGCAAGCTTTGTGGCATGGCCAAAAACAAAACAAACACACAAGAAAAAACTAAAATATAAACAAAAAACCCAAAACAGTGGTTTTACATCTTGTCACAAATTTGGGGGGATTAATTTATATTATATCCATTAAATGTCTTATCAGCATGCTGTTTAATCCTTCAAATAAATCCACTTACCTAAATGAGAATTATAAAAATCACCACATTTCTTCTAAGGAGTTCTTTTGGTTCAAATATCCTCTACTAGCTTTACTGACATGGCATCAAACTCCCCAGTGTTTCAGTGACCTCCACTGTCTCATAATTGTCACATAAACAAAAAACTTCTGGGACTTCCCTGGTGGCCCAGTGACTAAGACTCCATAGTCCCAATGCAGGGGGCCTGGGTTCAATCAGGGAACTAGACCCCACATGCCACAACCAAAGAGTTCACATGCTGCAACTAAGACACAGCACAGTCAAATAAATATTTTTAAAAATTTAAAATAAAAAACAAAAAACTTCTAATTATGGATACTTTCAAACACACACAAGTATAGAGAATAGTGCAATGAAGTTCCAGGTATCTACTACAGTTTCAGCAATTACATTCTGCCTATTTTAATCATCACTTCTTAATTTTGTTTCTCGATTTGGAGCAAACTTTGAGTATTAGATTCTAACTAGGAATACAGCCAAATTCATATTATCACTTGAAACAAAGCTGTCACCTAAGTAGCAGTTATCTAGTTAAAATCTAAAACCATCCCCACTCCCAGATTTTCCATCTCTACCCAACCTGCTTTCTAACTCCCTCTCCTCCCACCCCTGAGCTTCAACTAGTACTTGTCCCAGCTAACTGGTCTAATCCTTTCAACTACTTAAATGTGGGACAGGAGGACTTTGAGAATAGATTTGCTTAGCATACTGCAGAAGAGGCAAAACTGCCCTCTTACCATTGCATCCCAGGGCAATTTCATTTCAATTCTTTAACTTCTGTAGCAGTGAACAAATAACAGCATTCGAATAAAACTTATTTTTCAGAACTTTTGTTCAAAGATCTGTGTAAATGCATGCCCATGTCTATCCATGTGAAAGTGGATATTAGGCAAAGAAGGCAAGAGCAAGGCTCAGAGGGAATAAGATGGAGGATTAAGTTATGGATCAAGGGAAAGGAAGCAATGATTCTAGGCTCCCTCTTGGAGCCTTTATCTCTTTTAATCTTCCCAGCAACTTCAGGTATCATCTAATTCCCACTTTACATATGAGGAAATTGAGGAAATTCAAACTTCAGAAGTTATATGGCTCAAGACACCCAGTTTGAGAATGCTGCAGGAGAACTGAGTCTGATCTGACTCCAGAGCCATGCCTTTCTTACCTAAATAATAAGGTCAGGAGCACTGGAAATTGATTGGGATCCCCCAGGACAATTCCTTCTGAGGCCCGAGCCTCCAAACAAATGCTACTGTGTAATGAGACTTTCTCTCTTCCTCACCAGATGGTCCCCTAAATTAGTTGAAGCCTGTGGGCCTTGAATACAAAACAGGCAGATGCATCTCTATTATAATACAGCAGTTTGGCTTCAGTTGCAAGTGTTACGCTTTAAATATAAGAATGTGATTGATTTACAGTATTTTTTAATGATAGGGAGTAGCCCAGCCCCCGAATGCCTGGCTGCTCTTCCTAACAGATAGAACTATACCTAAGCAGGCCACCAAAAGTGAGAGTTCTATTTCTCTGGGACAGGCCTAAGAGCACCTTTGCCCAACCCATACTGCTGATGCTGCATCTAAGAGACCCACCAGAGGCAGTTCTTGCTCTTCCTCCCTTAGCCAGACTAGGCAAGAGTTATTTCCTCAATAAGTCCCCAGCTTGCTGGAATAATAACCACCTTGCTCCTTTCTTTGCCACCAGCATTTACCCTAGCCTGCCTGAATCTAGAAGCTGATTCCTCTAGACTAGAGATCTTGCCTCTTCTTCACTGAGTTGAGGGGACAAAAGGCAGCTTTAAAACTTGCTTCTCTTTCACTCACATTTAGGATGCCTCCTTTTTCTGTATGTAAAGGCTCCGCTCATCTACAGATAACAAAATTCTGCTCTAACTTTGAAACTGAGAAATCAGTCTTTATTCAGACACACGCTTAGGCAGCAGTGCGGAGGCAGGATCCAGGAGGGAGAGGGAAGAAAGCAATTCTGAAAGGGAGTGAGGAAGTCTCAGGGTGAGGGAAGGGAGGTGTCATCAGAGGGTGAAGCAGGCAGCAGAAAGGAAGATGAATTCACTACTGAGGAGAAATGGAGAAGGGACTAAGTGCCAAGCACTATGCTAGATGCTTTACATATACCAAGTGAGAAGGGGCTGGAAATGGGGAGAAATTTATGAATGCCATTACAGTAGTGCAGGCAAGAAGTAATTAGGAACTTAATAGAGTACTGACCGTTTGAATGGGAAAGAAGGACAGAAGCAAGATTCACTGTGAAGGGAGTCTCACAGTGTAGACCAACTGATTGGGTGTAGAGGTCAGGGAGAAGGAAGAAACCAAGAGCTTTGCGTTTTCATAATAAGTGACTGTGAATGTAAGGGGAAATGACTGTCAGGAGATGCATGTACACAAGGTTAGTTCAGTTTGGGGCCTATTTGAGCTTTAAAATTTTTTTATTATGCAAATTTCCAAACAGAGAGAAAAGAGAATAGGATACTGAAGTCCTACATACCCATTACCTAGCTCAATAACTGTCAACACACAACCAATCTTGTTTCTCATCAATACCTTAACCTATTCTTTCTCTCCCCAGCTGAATTATTTTGAAGTAAATCCCAAACATCATATGATATCATCCATAAACATTTCAATATGTATTTCTGAAAAATATTCCTAACATAGCCACATATAATCATCTCAACTAAAAAGATAACATTAAGTCTTTAATGTCATCAAATACTTAATGATATCAGTAAGTATTCAAACTTCCTCAATCAGCTCCTTGTTTGATTTATATAGCTAATTGGTTAAAATCAGGATCCAGGACTTCCTTGGTGGCTCAGTGGTAAAGACTCCGTCTGCCAATGCAGGAGACATGGGTTCAATCTCTGATCCAGGAAGATCCTACATGCCACAGAGTAACTGAGCCCATGTACCACAACTATTGAGCCTGTGTGCCACAACTACTGAGCCTACACACCCAAGAGTCCATGCTCCACAGCAGAAGAAACCACAGTAAGAAGCCTGCACACCACAACTAGAGAGTGGCCCCCGACTCTCCACAACTAGAGAAAAGCCCACACAGTGATGAAGACCCAACACAACCAAAATAATAAATAAATTTCTAAAAAAAATCAGGATCCAGATAAGCAGACCCATTGAACATAAGATTGTCTCAAACAGACATTTGGAGATATCAAGCAGGCAACTGAAATTTTGGGTCCAAAATATAGAGGCCAGAAATATAGATGTGAAAATCATTTTTCCAGAAGGAGCAGTTGAAGCTATCTGACTAGATGAAACTATTGAGTAGATATTAAAGGGGAAGAATATAACAATAAAAATGCCCCAAGGATAGAACCCTGGTGAAAGTGAAAGTCACTCAGCTGTTTCAAATGATTTGTGATCCCATGGACTATACAGTCCACGGAATTTTCCAGGCCATAATACTGGAATGGGTGCCTTTCCCTTCTCCAGGGGATCTGCCCAACCCAGGGATCAAACCCAGGTCTCCTGCATTGCAGGCAGAATCTTTACCAGCTGAGCCACAAGGGAAGCCCAAGAATACTGGAGTGGGTAGCCTATCCCTTCTCCAGGGGATATTCCTGATCCAGGGATTGAACCAAGGTCTCCTGCATTGCAGGTAGATTCTTTACCAATTGAGCTATGAGGGAAGCCTAAATATTAGAAGAAATAGTGGTTGTATAATCCATGGAATTCTCCAGGCCAGAATACTGGAGTGGGTAGCCTATCCCTTCTCCAGCAGATCTTCCTGATCCAGCAATCAAACCAGGGTCTCCTGCATTGCAGGCAGATTCTTTACCAACTTAGCTATGAGGGAAGCTATGAAGAACCCTGGCGAGCAACTAAACTCAGAAGAAGAGAGACTGAGGATGGGAACCGGGAGATGTTGTAGAAACCAGTACTCGAGAAACCAAGCACCACACTCAGAGAGTTGGAGAACTCAGGTTTATTATGCCGGCGGGCCCAGAGGAGTTAACACTCCAAGCTCTGAGCCCCGAACAAAGGGATTACAGAGTTTTTATAGACAGACTGTAGTGGGCAACACTAGCTGTTAATAGGCTGGTTTAAACTAAGGGGTTTTGTGAGCGTGCGCGGGAACAGTGGTCAAGATGGGGAGGGGGATGCCTGACCTGGACAGGCATGATTAAGCAGGTTTGCAGGGGCTGGGTGACTGCAAAGAGCAGGACAAGGGTGAGTGAGATAAACTCCAGTTCCTAGTATTGCAAGTCCCCACTTTCTGAGACTACGTGACCTACGTGACCTATGTGATCCAGACTTTGCAAGGGGCAAGGTGAGTTACAGAGGCAGGAGGTAACATTTTAACTATTCCTTTTCAGAGAGAGTACTTTGGGAAAGAAACAAGAAGCTGAAAAGTTGAAAAAGCAAACAAGATACTGTTGTCACCAGAACCAAGAAATGAAAGTGTTGCACAGAGAAAGGACCACACAATTCTCCTCACTCAATGTTTTCCCTCAAAAGAGCCTTGTAGTAGGACTCAGTCCTTACTTTGTTGTGTGACTTTCTAGTTGTGTTACAACCCTAAGTCCAAGATTCTTCACACTTAAAGGGGACTTCCCTGGTGGTCCAGTGGCTAAGACTCCATGTTCCCAATGCAGGGGGCCCAGGTTCCATCCCTGGTCATGGAAGTAGATCTCACATGCCACAACTAAGAGTTCACATGCTGCAACTAAAGATCCCTTAGTGCCACAACCAAGACCTGCCAAATTACCAAATAAAAATGAATATTTAAAAAAATAATAGGACCAGTCCTTCTTGTTAACAGACTGTTATGAGGATCAAATGAGAATGGAATCATGTGAAGAAGGCCTTTGTTGACTGCAAAGCACTGGACAAACAGGAGAGGCTGAGAGTTTAATACATCTTTATTGTTATTTGTATTACGTTAAAATGTAATTGCTGAATGGAGGACTGAAAGTTTTACTATTGGGAATCCTGAATTCAAAAGGCCATAATTCTTTAAAAGTCTCATTAGATATAATAGCCAGCTCTTAGAACACTGTGCTGGACACTGTTCTAAATCCTCCATGTACCTTAACTCACTTGATCCTAAAACAAACAAACAAACTTATGAGACATGTACTATTATTAATCTTGTCTTACAGATTAAGAAGCTAAGGCTAAGAAAAGTGAACAAACTTGCCCTAGGTCACATAGCTAGGAAAGTGGCTGAGCCAGAGCTCAAGCCAAGTCTTTCCTATGCCAGGGCCTGACTTCTTGATCACTACACCAAACTTCCTCTAAAAAAATACGCCTTGGAAAATTGGAAGATCACCATATTGCAATCCTAATGAATTATGGATCTAGGCGTCAATGGCAGCTATCATCACAAAGGCAACCAGACACAATGCTCCTGAAGGAAGCACATACCACAACCGATGAAGAAATCTTTGACTTCAACCCTCTTCCCCTCAAAATTAAATCTGAATCAAACAAACCTTTTAGATTAGGGTTACAGTTACCAGATAAATTTCAGGATGCCCAGTTAAAACTGAATTTCAGATAAACAACAAATGATATTTTTAGTGTAAGCATGTACCATGCAATATTTTGTATGTCCCTCATTTGGGACACAGTTATACTAAAAAAGGTATTGTTTATCTGAAATTCAGTTTTAACTAGGAACCCTGTATTTTTAATTGCTAAATCTGGCAACCCTACTTTAGATCCATTTATAAAGAACACAAAGGGTAGAGAAACATTAAAGGAACCAGAATGTGGCTATCTGCATCAGAATATGGGTAAATGTATAAGACAAACAATGAGACTTCTTCAAAAAATAAATGTTAAGGGGGAGAGAGAAAAGAAGAAACCTATAGACTAAAGAAACTTAAGAGACACAAAACTCAATCACAATGTGTAGACTGTTTGGATTCTGATTTAGATTACTGAAATCATCACAATCATGATATTGTTAGTAACAAGAACACTGTTAAGTAATTCCTTAAGTATATTAAGGAATTCATTTTCTAGTGATATTGTGGGGTTTTTTTAAGAAGCCCTTATCTCTTATATTTAATAGACACATTTTGAAATGTTTATAGATGAAGTGGCATGTCCGAAAAGTGCTTCACAATAATCTGGATGGGAGGGAAGTGGAAGGGTTTGAATTGAGGATGTTGAAACTTCCTTAAAATGGAAGCAATTTACATCGTTTACAGCCTTTTTTACATGCGATTTCATTATATTTTTCTATTTCTGTTTATGTTTGAAATTCCCCATAATTAAAAAAAAGGTTTTTGAAAAGACAATACCTAACACAGTGCCTGACCTATTGTAAACACTTAATACGTATTTGTTGGCAAGCAAATGAGTTTGTTAATTAAAAAAATAAATAAAGCTTCCAGATGGTCATCAAATGGAGAAACATTTTGAAATGAGACTGTAAACAGACTCTGTATGATTTCAATACCTTTAGACTATGAAATTTCTGCACCTTGTTTTATGTCCCTGGATATGATCCAGTGTCTCCTGGTTTATGGTCTATGGGAACGTGAATAGAATTTGTATCCTGCTGCTGTGTGAAAATTGTATAAATCTTAATTATGTTGAATTGGTTTTAAAAAAATAAGTAAAACTCTGGTGACTACATCAAAAAGCTCATACACCATAATCAAGTTGGGTTTATTCCAGGGATGCAAGGATTCTTCAATATATGCAAACCAATCAATGTGACACACGATATTAACAAATTGAAAGATTAAAAACAATATGATAATCTCAAAAGATGCAGAAAAAGCCTTTGACAAAATTCAGCAGTCATTTATGATTAAAACTCTTCGAAAAATGGGCATAGAAGAAACCTACCTGAACATAGTAAAGGCCATACATGATAAGCCCACAGCAAACATTATTCTCAATGGTGAAAAACTGAAAGCATTCCCCCTAAGATCAGGAGCAAGACAAGGGTGTCCACTTTCACCACTATTATTCAACATAGCTCTGGAAGTCCTAGCTACTGCAATCAGAGAAGAAAAAGAAGTAAATGGAATCCAGACTGGAAAAGAAGAAGTAAAGTTCTCACTATTTGCAGATGACATGATACAGTACATAGAAAACCCTAAAGATAGTATCAGAAAATTACTAGAGCCAACCAGAGAATTTAGCAAAGTTGCAGGATACAAAATCAATATACAGAAAGCACTTACATTTCTATATACTAACAATGAAAAATCAGAAAAAGAAATTAAGGAATCAATCCCATTCACCATTGCAACAAAAAGAATTAAATATCTAGGAATAAACTTACCTAAGGAGACAAAAGAACTGTACACAGAAAATTATATGACACTAATGAAAGAAATAAAAGACAACATAAACAAATAGAGAGATGTTCCATGTTCCTGGTTAGGAAGAATCAATATTGTGAAAATGACTATACCACCAAATGCAATCTACAGATTCAATGCAACCCCTATCAAATTACCAATGGCATTTTTCACAGAACAAGAACAAAAAAATTCACAATTCATATGGAAACACAAAAGACCCTGAAGAGCCACAGCAGTCTTGAGGAAGAAGAATGGAGCTGGAGGAACCAACCTTCCTGACTTCAGATCATACTACAAAACTACAGTCATCAAGACAGTATGGTACTGGCACAAAAACAGAAACATAGACCAATGGAACAAGACAGAAAGCCCAGAAATAAACCCATGCATCTATGGGTAACTTATTTTTGACAAAGGAGGCAAAAATATACAATGGGGCAAAGACAGCCTCCTCAATAAATGGTGCTGGGGAAACTGGACAGCTACATGTAAAAGGATGAAATCAGAACACTTCTTAACACCATACACAAAGATAAACTCAAAATGGACTAAAGACTTAAATGTAAGACCAGAAGCTATAAAACTCTTAGAGGAAAACATAGGCAGAACACTCGATGACATAAATCAAAGATCCTCTATGACCCACCTGCTAGAGTAACGGAAATAAAAACAAAAGTAAACAAGTGGGACCTGATTAAACTTAAAAGCTTTTGCACAGCAAAGGAAAATATAAACAAGGTGGAAAGACAACCCTCAGAATGGGAGAAAATAATAGCAAACGAAACAACTGACAAGAGATTGATTTCCAAAATATACAAGCAGCTCATACAATTCAAAACCAGAAAAACAAACAACCCAATCAAAAAGTGGGAAAAAGACTTAAACAGACATTTCTCTAAAGAAGACATATAGATGGCTAACAAACACATGAAAAGATGCTCAACATCGCTCATTATTAGAGAAATGCAAATCAAAACTACAATGAGATATCACTTCACACCAGTCAGAATGGCCATCATCAAAAAGTCTACAAACAATAAATGCTGGAGAGGGTGTGGGGAAAAGGGAACACTCTTACACTGTTGGTGGGAATGTAAATTGATAGAGCCACTATGGAAGATGGTATGGAGATTCCTTAAAAAACTAGGAATAAAACTACCATATGACCCAACAATCCCACTCCTAGGCATATACCCTGAGGAAACCAAAATTGAAAAAGATACATGTATCCCATTGTTCATTGCAGCACTATTCACAACAGCTAGAACATGGAAGCAGCCTAGATGTCCTTCAACAGACAAATGGATAAGAAAGCTGTGGTACATATACATGATGGAATATTACTCAGCTATTACAAAGAATGTATTTGAATCAGTTCTAATGAGGTGGATGAAACTGGAGCCTATTATACAGAGTGAAGTAAGTCAGAAAGAAAAACACCAATACAGTATATTAACACATATATATGGAATTTAGAAAGATGGTAATGATGACCCTATATGCAAGACAGCGAAAGAGACACAGATGTAAAGAACAGACTGTTGGACTCTGTGGGAGAAGGCAAGGGTGGAATGATTTGAGAGAATAGCATTGAAACATGTATATTAACGTATGTGAAATAGATCGCCAGTCCAGGTTCAATGCATGAGACAGGGTGCTCAGGGTTGGTGCACTGGGATGACCCTGAGAGATGGGATAGGGAGGGAGGTGGGAGGGAGGGTCAGGATGGGGAACACATGTACACCCATGGCTGATTCATGTGAATGTATGGCAAAACCACCACAATATTGTAAAGTAATTAGCCTCCAATTAAAATAAAAATTAAAAAAATAAAAAAAGGAAGTTGTGGTACATAGGCACAATGAAGTATTACTTAGCCATAAAAAGGAATGCATTTGAGTCAGTTCTAATGAGGTGGATGAACCTAGAACCTATTAAACAGAGTGAAGTAAGTCAGAAAGAGAAAGATAAATATCATTTTCTGACACATATATACAGAATCTATAAAAATGGTACTGAAGCATTTATTTACAGGGCAGCAATGGAGAAACAGACATACAGAATAGACTTATGGACATGGGGAGATGCGAGGAGAGGGTGAGATGTATGGAAAGAGTAACATGGAAACTTATATTACCATATGTAAAATTGATAGCCAACAGGAATTTGCTGTATGGCTCAGGAAACTCAAAACAGGTACTCTGGATCAACCTAGAGGGGTGGGATGAGGAGGAAGATGGGAGGGAGGTTCAGAACAGAGGGGATATGTGTATACCTATGGCTGATTCATGCTGAGGTTTGACAGAAAAACAACAAAATTCTGTAAAGCAATTATCCTTCAATAAAAAAATAAATAAACTTTAAAAAAAAACCTCTGGTTACTTAGCTCCAAAAAAGAATTAAAAATTAAATGAGATTGCAAGCATGAATATGCCTGAAAACACAAATCAGATTCATTTATGGACCAAGCTATACTCAAATTAAAACAATAATGAATTTGCTCAGACAGGGAATTTGTTTATTAAAGATGAACATCTGTGAAATTCTAGGCAGCAGAGGTTACATATATTACAGGTATTAATTTTGGTAAACACAGAAGACACCTTTAACCCTCCAAAAAGATGTTATGCAGAAAACAATCTACCTTAGATTTTCTTCAACATTTACTATTCCAGTGAACTGTTGTGGAAAATCATGTTAATTTCCCAAAGGCCTTTGGACAGATTTCAAAAATTGGAATGTTCAAATGCAAGTGATGGCCAATTACTAAAAATTAATGACTCCTCATGCTGAATAATGCATGCACTTGGCAGGAGGACTTTGACAATAACGCAGTGTTGTCAGTTTTGAATGCAGTCTGGCCTTACCTGCTAGGTACATGCAGGCAACCAAATTTAAAAGCAACCCTCTCCACCCTGACAAGGTGCAGGTTAGTATGTTTAGTGAAGTCTTTAGTGCAGGAGAGATAAGATGTTTATTTTATGCTTAATATTACACTATATGGATGCACTTTAATTAATTCAACCATTGATGGATATTTCCCACTACTAAAAACAACAATGCTTTTGACCATATACATTTAGCCTTACATTCTGGTGCTTTAATTTCTAGGGGAGCGATTACAAGAAGTGGGTTAGCTGAGCCAAAGAATATTTATAAATATTCTTAATTTTAGCAGAAACTTGCATGTATTTTTTAAATTAGGACTACAATGAGGAATGACGTTTTAAAAATGCAATCACCTAACTACAAGTCAACCATCTCACTAGTCTCACTTCAAATGCTAAGTATGCTTAAAAACTGCTTTAAATAGAGAATTGGGTTCTTAACCTCTCATCTGCAGCGCTTCTGATGTTGAAAATTCCGTGGTTTATTGTTTCAGAGCATCTTGTATCAGTATTTTCAGTTTGGTATTCCCTCCAGTACTAGAAAGAAGCAGTGGTTTAAATTGACTCTGTGCCACTGTCTCTGAATTCTGAGTGCCACTTTTATCTGTCTTTCCTTGGTCCCTTTTTGCAAGGAGAGCTTGGTTGTCTGCACTCTTTGAAAGTATTTTTATTGGTATCTTTCCCTCATTCTTTTTCTCCTTCTAATCTTAAAGATCCCTTTATTTGCTGTTCTTCAAATTCAAAAATAGCAAATGCTTGTTATGACCAGTGAAACAATGCAAACAATGCAATTGAAGAATGTATAAAGACAAGGCTAATCATTCACACCTCGACCTCCTGATGTGATCAGTATTAACAGGCTGCTGAGCCTTCCACAACTCCCTTTGCTCATTACCAACAGATCAAACATATGTGCACATATATAAAATTGTTTTCTGCAAAGCATAATCACACCATACACATTATTCTGCAACTTGTTTCACTTAACTAAATGTGCGTGTGTGTGTGTATAGATATAGGTCATCGCTGGTGGCTCAGTGGGTAAAGAGTCTGCCTGCAATGCAGGAGACCCAGGTTCAATCCCTGAGTTGGGAAGATCCCCTGAAGAAAGAAATGGCAACCCACTCCAATAGTCTTGCCTGAGAATTCCATGGACAGAGGAGCCTGGTGGGCTACAGTCCATGGGGTTGCAGAGTCTGACATATACACACATAGTCGGACATGCACACATATACACACCTCACACACATACAGGTAAGGTGGTTGCGGTTTAGTCAGTACACATGTATTAATATATATGTGACAACAGACAATGTATGTCATTTAACAAAATATAGTGGAGATACTCTGCAGTCTTAAGCTCTTTTCCAGTTCTAAAATTTATTTTTGTATTCCTTTGGAGAACGTAGCACCATGTATTTGTAATGGATTATTTAATGTCTTTCTTTCCAGCTATACTGAGAGTTCCTTAAAGGCAGGGGGCTAATTTTGTTCACCACTGTATCTCCAGATTTTAGGGTAGTGCTGCCAGGATAGTACATGCCTAAAATCTTTTTGTTCATTATTTCAGTGCTTTCTGAAACTTTTAGTCCACTTAAACTGGGTCACTGCCAATACTCAAATATACGTGTCTTTAGGAACTCAGGGCTGGGTAAATCACCATTCAAAGTTATTTGGATGGAACCTGGTGACAATACATTTAAAAAATGTGTAATATTTTGTGCTTTTTAGCAAAAACCCCTTTATGTCACAAAAATGAATTTTAAGACAGCGCACATGTTTTGCAGAAAGCGAGCTCTACACTTGTAATTAGACCTGAGTTCTAGTTCCTCTTCTGCCGTTAATTACTCTGTGATCTTTAGAAAGTTCCTTACCCTTCCTTTCCGGTCCTGGTTCATCTGTTGTTCTAACATTCATTAATTCCACAAATATATACTGTCCACGGCGTGCCGGTACTAAGGCTAGTGATACAGGGGTGAGTAGCCTAACAGCTAACAGCTAATGAATGCTTATTCTAGGCTTGGTCTTTTGCTAATAAAGAGTCAATGGCACTATCTCATTTAATCTTCTACGAGATAGCACTACCGTGATACTTTCTGTACTTCACAGAGGGGGAAACTGAGGCATAGCGAGGTGAAGTAACCTCCCCAGCATACCAAATGACGCGGTGAAGACAGCACTGGATTCCGGACCGTGGGGCTTCAGATACCGTTCCAATAACCTTAGTGACTCCCTGCCCTCATAATTTGGTGACTGCTTCAGTGGTCTGCATTTAAACTCAGCCCAGGGGTACTGGATGGAGCACCCTCTTGGTGCAACGTCTCAAGAGTTCGTCAGAGAAACCAATGAGAGACCTGACACGAGCTCGGTCAGACGGAACGCTCTACCTCGCTCTCGCAGTTTCCACGCCCGGAAGGTGCGGTGGTGGGAAGTGTCGGCGGGTCGTACGCGCGCACGCACGCCTCTCTGGGCGTCCCGTTTGGTCTGGGCCGGCGTGCGGGTCACGCCAACCCGACGCGCTTCTTGGAACTCGGCAGGGGGCGGGGAGAAAAGGCGAGCTGCGTGCGCGCCGGCCCTTCCGTCGTCGGTGCGACGGGAGGCTCCGCCCGGCCGAGGGCTTCTTTGCCCCGCCCCCTTCCCGCGCCGTCGTGGCGGCCACTTCCTGGCCCTCCCCACCTTTTGCGAAACCAACGAGAGGACACCGCCTGCATCTAGAGCAGCCCGACCAGGAACGTAACCGAGTGGCGCGCGAACGTGAGAGGAAACCTGTGCGCGGCTGCGCTCTCCCGCCCCTGAGCCGTTCTAGACGCGGGTGAGTGCTGCGGTTCCGGCCCGCACCTGGAGCTGCTCGCGGAGCAGCCCCCTGAACGACCCCGCCCCTCTCCGGGGTAGGCCTGGGCCCTGGCTCACTCCCAGCATGCTCCGCGCGAGGTGCCCAGGCAGGTCCAGTGGGAGGGAGAGATTGAGCGCCAGCTTCCTAGAGGCGCTCCCTCTGCCCCTCCTTGGGGTCTTGGGTTGACCATGTTCTCCCCCTCACTTCTGTTCTTCATTTCATCCTCCTCCCTTTTCCATATTCCACCGCAACCACCTTCATCTAAAAAGACAGAGTGGAAAACCACTCTGGTAGTTTCTGCCTTGTTTGTGCCCATGTGCAGTTTTAAGTTTCCCTCCCCTCTGCATCAAATATCCTATCATGTGCATCACATATCATGTGCTACTCCTTAGGAAAATTTGTGCAAATGACTTATAAGTAGTATCCCTATCAAGAAGAATCCTGAAATCCATATGCCATCATCAAGCTAAGAAACACTAGTGAATTATCATATATTGACCAGAAATAATATGAAATGCTGAAGACCTATATAAAAGAATTCATTTTGCAGTGCATCTGACAATTCTGCTTGTTTCCTGTCAATTCTCTTTTCCTTATTAGAGCTGTGTTTGTTGACCGAGTTCTGTGAGTGACACAGAAAAACTGTCCTGTCTCTTTCCCCACTCCCCCACCCCTGCTTAAGAATTACGTCTGTCAAGGTATTCCACTCCCGGTCCTTCAAAGGTAATGGAAGTCAAAGTCCATTTCCTCTAAAACCAAGAGTTGGTGTCCTTGAGGCAGTATGGTGATGTTAGGTGCAAGATCTGTTAAATTATGGTTAACAGATCTTACATGTTCATTTATAGGAAAACAGGGTTATTCAGTAACTTGTTTATTATCAATAATATGGATAGAAGCACTGTTGAGGTCATTGTTCTGTACTAGAAAAAGCATTAAACTGATGTCAGGATAGCTGATTTCTAGTTCATTTCTACTACTAACTGTGACTTTGGGTCAGTTACCTAACCTCTGTGGACCTTCTGTTTCCCTATCTGTAAAATGAGAAAAGTGACATTAAGTATCTTTTAAGCCCACTTTCAACTTTAAGAGACAAAGGGAAAAATCTAAGTAGATCAGAACATTCCTTGTGGAGAAGGAGAGGAGATTGGGAAATTTTCAACAGTTGTATTTAATGTTGACTTTTCTTTTAATTTCTAATTGGAATCAAAGTGTAGACTTTTTACTTCCCCAAAGAATAAACAGATGCCTTTGGAGGAAATAAAAATGTTCATTAATGGTCCCCAGATATGCCTTATATTGACTCATTTCTCACCCAAATAACTTAACTCTTTTCATTATGGGCTTTTATTACATCAGTTAGTTGAGATACTGCGTTGGAAATCATTTAGTCTTAGGCACAAGAGGGTAAATATTAACAAATATGGTATCAATTCCAAGAAACTTGCTTTAGATGTACTCAAAACACCTGATGGTAGCCACCGGTTAAATAAAGCATTAGATTGAGAACAAAAGCCAGCACAGATACCAGTGGTGATATAGCAATTGTTAGTGGTTTCATTTGTTCAGTTTAACATTTTCTTGTAAAAGTCCATTTTTAGCTACAGAGGTATTTAAATAATATAATGCAAGCTTGTGAAACAAAATTCCTTTCAAGAGAATGATGGACAGACGACCTCTGTAACATTGGTGTCTGGGGTCAGTGCTTTAATTCAGTACTTGGTTAATTAAATCCCCATAGATGAAGTGCAGAAATAGCCTCCCAGAAAATTCTATGGCTGTGAGGTATTTCTGCAAAGTTCCAGGTTATACCTAGCAGTAATCAGATACCATTGGAAGCAAAAAACTCTTAAGATTCTCTTGTACTATTTGTAACTGATTCCATGTCAAACCTGGGAGCCTTTTTTTTTTTCCTTAACATTAAGAGCCAAATGTAAGTATAAGGGAACTATCAAATCATTAGACTAATCCTTTTCTATTAAGTATCCTAAAGTTCTTTTTCTTCTTTATAGGAAAAATGCTTTCTGAAAGCAGTTCATTTTTGAAGGGTGTAATGCTTGGAAGCATTTTCTGTGCCTTGATCACTATGCTAGGACACGTTAGGATTGGTCATGGAAATAGAATGCACCATCATGAGCATCATCATCTCCAAGCACCTAATAAAGAAGACATCTTGAAAATTTCAGAGGATGAACGCATGGAACTCAGTAAGAGCTTTCGGGTATACTGTATCCTCCTTGTCAAACCCAAAGATGTGAGCCTCTGGGCTGCAGTGAAAGAAACTTGGACCAATCACTGTGACAAAGTAGACTTCTTCAGTTCTGAAAATGTTAAAGTGTTTGAGTCAGTTAACATGGAAACAAATGACATGTGGTTAATGATGAGAAAAGCTTACAAATACGCCTTTGATAAATATAGAGACCAATACAACTGGTTCTTCCTTGCACGCCCCACGACGTTTGCTATTATTGAAAACTTAAAGTACTTTTTGTTAAAAAAGGATCCATCACAACCTTTCTATCTAGGTCACACTGTAAAAGCTGGAGACCTGGAGTATGTGAGCATGGAAGGAGGAATTGTCTTAAGTATAGAATCAATGAAGAGACTTCACAGCCTTCTCAGTATTCCTGAGAAGTGTCCTGAACAGGGAGGGATGATTTGGAAGATATCTGAAGATAAGCAGCTTGCCGTCTGCCTGAAATATGCCGGAGTGTTTGCAGAAAATGCAGAAGATTCTGAAGGAAAAGATATATTTAACACCAAATCTGTTGGGCTTTTTATTAAAGAGGCAATGACTAATCACCCAAACCAGGTAGTAGAAGGATGTTGTTCAGATATGGCTGTTACTTTTAATGGACTGACACCTAATCAGATGCATGTAATGATGTATGGGGTATACCGTCTTAGGGCATTTGGGCATGTTTTCAATGATGCATTAGTTTTCCTACCTCCAAATGGTTCTGACAATGACTGAGAAGTGAAACGAGAGTATGTATATGATTGCCGTACAAGACGTGTGTTGTTATTTGTAGTAACAACTGCATATATATCCAACACAGCAGTATGTTTCTTTTTTTGTTTTCTTTTTCAATTTGGTGGCACTGATTTATTCCCACATTGAAGTTTAATGGTACATTTTAAAATAGGGTGGAACTTTTTTCTTAAAAAATGTGATAATTTCAACTGTGTTGGAAAGAAATGTCTTAAGAATAATAATTTTACAAATAAAGGATATATTTATAAGTAATATATGTGATAAATCCTAAATTATGAACATTAAAATCTGTGTGGCACATATTTTTGCTGATTGGTTACAAATTTAACGTGTCTTTTTAGCTTGCTAAGATATGCAAATGAAATCTCTAGTTTCGAATCTGTGATTAAAGTAAAACTTGTAGCTATGTGTTTCTGTTACTTCTAATGTTGGTTTATGTTCTAAGCCCTCATAAGTGCCAATGGATTTGCTTTCTCAAAATACACAACCAAGGAACCAAGAGAATGTTCCCAACCCCTGATACAGTGAAAGTTAAATGTCCCTGAAAGTGAAGATTACTTACAAAGGTTAATAATTTTCCTGGGAGCTAGTTTAGTGGCATTCCTCGGCATATACAATTTCTCTATGCATATACTGAAATTGGAATGGTGATCATAAGGAATGTAATGTCATTTAACTGCACTGTTTCCCAGTTAATCAAGCTCTTAGCTATGGCTTGAATAAAAATATACCAGTTGAGATTGATTTACTCCTGCAGAGCAAGTGAGTTCTGTGGAAATCTCCTTTGTTGTTGTTTAATCGCTAAGTTGTGACCAATTGTTCTGAGACCTCATGGACTGTAGCCTACTAAGCTCCTCTGTCCGTGGGAGTTCCCAGGCAAGAATACTGGAATGGGTTGCCATTTTCTTCTCCAGGGGATCTTCCAACCCAGGGATCAAACCCAAGTTTCCTGCATTACAGGCAGATTCTTTACTGCTGAACCACCAGGGAAGCCCCTTTGTGCTTAGTCTCACGGTCTTGCCCAACTCTTTGCGACCCCATGAACTGTAGCCTGCCAGGCTCCTCTGTCCATGGAATTCTCCAGGCAAGAATACTGGAGTGGGTTGCCACGCCCTTCTCCAGGGAAGCCCCTTTAAATCTCCTTTAAAGAACTCCTTTTGGTAGTCTGGCAGTTTCATTTACCTGGGTTGAATCTGCCGTGGTTTTTGTTTACCTGTTCAAATTTTGAGATTTTTTTTTGCATGTTCTTGATTGTACCATATGTTGATTGCACCTATTTGGTGTGGAGGCCTTAACCTCACCATTCACCTCGGATTACTATGCCATTTGCCTGATTTCAGTGGCTATCTGGAAGCTTTAAGGATGGTGGATACAATAACTTCTGTCTTCATAAATTTGTGAAATCCTTGGAGCTGACGTGCCCTCTAATTGGGCCTGCACATGCCATATTAAGTCAGAGCCATAAGCCCCCACAGAGTGAAAGACCATGACATTTTAGAGATCAAGTTTTCTTGTAACTGGCCCCATGATGTTAATAGTCTCCCACAGCTTTTGTAAGCCAGAAAGAGAATTTCCTTAAGAGGGCCTTGGGCTACAAATTATCAATCATCAGAGTAGTGTGTAAAACCCTTTGTTTTAATTTCTATGATTTTCCTCATTGGGGCTCTTGGTTAAGATGAAAGGTTATTTTGAAAAATAATAAAAACCCTTTTATCAAGCACCCTAATATGTGGTCTTAGATGTAAATACTACAAACCAAATCATATTCAGTGAGTATAATAATGCACAGTATTTCACTGAGTGTGACACTCAGTTTACAAGTATCACCTTGCCCCCAACACCAATATATTAAAATTTTTTCTAGTGTATTATCACCTTCAATTACATTAGGGTATCAAAATATAGTTGAAATAAATATATTAGAGAATGTATTCTATTGTTTGATTTCCTAGTGGGTACTAAGGTAACAATTGCTTTTTAAACCAAATTGATGCTCTTGATTGTATTTTTATACGAGTATTCCTTTATAAAAGGGACTTCCCTGGTAGCTCAGCTGGTAGAGAATCCACCTGCAATGCAGGAGACCCCGGTTCAATTCCTAGGTTGGGAAGATCTGCTGAAGAAGGGATAGGCTACCCACTCCAGGATGCTTGGGCTTCCCTAGTGGCTCAGCTGATAAAGAATCCACCTGCAAAAAAAAAAAAAAGAATCCACCTGCAATGCAGGAGACCCAGGTTCGATCCTTGGGTTGGGAAGATCCCCTGGAGAAGGGAACAGCTACCCACTCCAGTATTCTGGCCTGGAGAATTCCTTATAAAATATTAGTTGTCTTAAATAATACACTGTCTCTTTGAACATATTTGTACCTAGTCTTATAGATAAAACTGGAATCAGTAACACAGAAAATTGTGCTACAGAGGTCATGGTTACAGATTTGATCATCATGCATTCAGTAGTCAAAAACTGTAACCCTAACTACAATCTTATTGGGAAGAGAGTTGGGAAGAATGGAGGTCTAATGAGAATTGATCATGATTGTGAATATATTTTATATATGGCTGGCTAATGCCTACTTAATTGGACAACACAGGTCTAAACCAGTTCCCCAAGTGTGAGACCCACTGGCTGAATGTAAATGAGAGAAAACTAAGTTTCTTCTAAAAGTTATATTTATCTTTCTGGTTTTCTTGAATGCAGTGGAAACTGCACCTTGACTTTCACTAGGCCCCAGGCCATCTCCTTGCACAAGTTCAGTCACTAGACCTTCTTTTTCAAAACACTGGATTTGGAGCAAAATATAGATTAGATCTCTTGGCTTTTTTCTTCATGTAGCTAGAAGAGTGCTTGTGTATCAAATCTGATTTATAATGTCCAGATTTTTCTGTAATGCATTTAAACAAACCCATCTATTGGGCTTTCTTAAAGCAGGGAACACCTGTATTAGAAAAGTTAGTGAAAGCACAGTTTAGTAGTGATGTACCACTAATTTTCCACTCATTTAAAATATTCTGTTCCTTTTAGTGCCAGCTCACTTGGATTGATGCATTCACTGCATGTCTGAGTGGTTATGTGAAGAGCCTGTTTGTAAAAATTTAGCTTTTTTTTTGGCATAGAAAAAAAATCAGAAATTTTTGACAACCTTCCCACAAAGGAGTCCCCAAAGTCTAATGAAAGAAAAATAACTCAATTCCAATATAATCAAAGGTAAAATACTGTATTCAAAGGACAATGGAGGAAACTACTTATTTAGAAAGTATGAAATTATGGTGTGTATCTGGGGTCTCCAGCATAATAGAAAAGTCTACTTTTATTAGTGTGGAATCTATACACTATACTATTCCTTGCATATATTGAGTATCCATTAGCTCAACACTAGACCTGGTTATTTTGTGAAAAGCAAAAAGGCCCAAACACATGATTCATACAGGCAGTCAAACAATCATATTGTATAAGCTTTGCATGAGCAATAAAACAAGCCATTGTTTACTATTAGAATATGGTGGTTCTTTTTTCCTTAAAAATCATTTTGATAAGTTCTGTTTCTCTTAACCCATGTAATTCCCATTTCTTTGATAGCTTTCACTGATTCTGTGCAAGAATGGCCACACTGGTTTTGCCATTGCTTTGGCAATTTAGTGAAAGACCTGGCAGGAAGAGCAGGGCCTAAAAATAAAACTAAGATTTTCTATGAATGGTTGGATGGATGGGAGTAAGAAGCTGCATGTGCTCACTTGTGTCTGACTCTCTGTGACCTCATGGACTATAGCCCGCCAGGCTCCTCTGTCCATGGGATTCTCCAGGCAAAAATACTGGAGTGGGTTGCCATACCCTTCAGGGATCTTTCCAACCTAGGGATTGAACCCAGGTTTCCTCTGGTGGCTCGGCTGGTGAAGAATCCACCTGCAATGCAGGAGACCTGGGTTCGATCCCTGAGTTGGGAAGATCCCCTGGAGAAGGGAAAAGCTACCCACTCCAGTATTCTGGCCCAGAGAATTCCATGGACTGTATAGTCCATGGGGTCACAAAGTCAGACACCACTGAGCAACTTTTACTTCACTTCACTTCTTCATTGCAGGCAAATTCTTTACCACTGAGCCACCAGGGAAGTCCAGGAATGAGGAAGGATGCCCTTAATTATGTGACAGGCTTACATTTGGGAAAAAAAAAAGTAAGCAGTGCTTCTAATGAATAAGTGATAAGAGACATCTACAAAGGTATTCAAAGTGTAGAATTGGGATGTTCTAAGTCAAAACACCAGGCCCATACCATCAGGAGGAAAAAGTGGTCCTAACTTGGGGCTTCCCTGGTGGCTAAGACAGTAAAGAATCGCCTGCAATGCAGGAGACCCGGGTTTGATCCCTGGGTCAGGAAGATCCCCTGGAGAAAGAAATGGCAACCCACTCCAGTATTCTTGCCTGGAGAATTCCATGGACAAAGGAACCTGGCCAGCTACAGTCCAGTCCTAACTTGATGGAAGACTATTTTTTTAATAAATTTTTATTGGAGTGGAGTTGATTTACTATGTTGTGTTAGTTTCGATGTATAGCACAGTGAGTCAGTTATACATAAATCCATTCCTTTAGATTATTTTCCCACAGAGGTTATTACAGAGTATTGAGTAGAGTTTCCTGTGCTATACAGTAGGTCCTTATTAGTGTACATAGTATATGTATATGTACATAGTGTATATGTCAATCATAGTCCCCCAATTTATCCATCCCACTGACAGAAGACTTTAAATACTGGCACTGAGAATCTTCTTTTCCCTATTTACCACTCTAAGGTATTCACCTCTAGAAGAAAACTTCAAGGAACACTGCCCATTCTCCATCCCAGTGCCATCCAATTGAAATGAAAGCCACATGTGTAGTTTAAAATTTTCCACTAATATTAGCCACATTTAAAAACACAGGTGAAATTACTTTTAATATTATATTTTATTCTACCAAAATATATCCAAAATATTGTCATTTCAATGTATAAGTGACAGAAAAGTGGCATAGTTTACATTATTTTATTAAGTCTTTTGAAACCCAGTGTGTATTTTACAGTTACAACACGGATCTAACCAATTCTAGAAGTGTCAGACAACATCCCACCCTGGGGCTGACATGTGAATGGAGAAAACTTGAAGTTTCTTCTTAAAGAGCTGTTTATTTTTTTTGTCTGGAATGCTATGGAAATTGCAACCTGACTTTTAGCAGGCCCCAGGCCATCTCCTTGTACCATTTCCATTACTGGATCTTCCTTCTCACAACAAAGTATCATTGGATACTCCTTCTCAAAATTAACTCAGTAGATCTGGAGTGAAATATAAATTAGACCCCTCAGCCTTTTCCCTTATATTGTTGCTGTTATTTAGCAGTTTTAGTCGTGTCCAACTCTTTTGCGACCCTGTGGACTGTAGCCCATTAGGCTCCTTGTCCATGGGATTCTCCAGGCAATAATACTGGAGTGGGTTGCCATGCCCTCCTCCAGGGGAAATTCTTGACCCAGGACTGGAGCCCATGGACTGTAGCCATGTCTCCTGCGTTCAGGGAGATTCCCTTTTTTTAAATTTATTTATTTATGGCTCTGCTCTGCTAGGTCTTTGTTGCTGCATATGGGCTTACTCTAGTAGTTGTGAGAGAGGGCTACTCTCTAGTTGTGGTACATGGGCTTCTCATTTCGGTGGCTTCTCTTGTGGCAGAGCATGGCTCTAGGGCACCCAGGCTTAGTTGCCCTTCGGCCTGTGAGATCTTCTCAGCTCAGGAATCAACCCATGTCCCTGCACTGTAAGGTGGATTCTTAACCACTGGACCACCAGGGAAGCCCCTGCAGGCAGATTCTTTACTATCTTAGCCACCCAGGCTAGGCAGCCACCCACTCTTACCTCATTCTAATCCTACTCACATTTTCCCACTGTGGTATACAGGCTCGGCCAACTTAAACTTATCTCCAGTAGCCCATAAACAAAGATGGTGATGCAACTGAGGGCCGAGACTAACATTTTATGAAATATGAGGGGAGATTTTCTGCAAAACAGGCTGAGCAATCAAGTTGAAATGAGGTTCAAATCCCAACTCTGCCATTTATTAGCAATGTATATTCAGGAAAGTTAACCCTTGTTTCCTCGTTTGCAAAATGAGAATTAAAATCTACCTCATGGAGGGACTTCCCTGGTAGGTCCAGTCGCTAAGACTCTGTGCTCCCAATGCAGGGGACCCGGGTTCAATCCCTGGTCGGGGAACTAGATCCCACAGGCCACAGCTAAAGATCCTGTGTGGCACAACTAAAACCTGGCGCAGTCAAATAAATCTATAAAAATAAATAAAATCTACTTCATGGAGCAGTCGTAAAGATCAAGCAAGATATATAAATAGAGCTTATATATACAGTAGGTACTCAAGGAATGTTATTTCCCTTTCCCTCTGGCCCATTTGAACAAGTTTAACTAGCACTTTACACAGTTAAATATGTATCAATCCTTTTTATTAAGTATCTTGCTGGTAAAATATTAAAATATTGATGTGAATAACAGCTGGTACTGAATATTCAAAGTCACAAGGGAACTCCTTCATTAATAGTTCTAAGACAACATCTCTACACTGAATCTGTGCCATGCAATAAAACAGCTCTTCCTTGAGCAACTTTTTAATAAAGTAAATATTTTTTAAGGAGAAAACTGGAAGTTCCTTTGAAGAACATTAGCCTAATACATGTTCCCCTTTCACAGCAAATTAGACATTATTGGAGCCGAAATTGCCCAAATTAATATGATTTCTATCTCCTCACACTTTAATCAAGATACTTCTCTCTCTCAGTCTCTTTTGTTTGGTTTTGGTTTTTTGGCCATGAGGCACGTAGGATCTTAGCTCCCCGAGGGGATGAAACCAGCACCCCCGCACATTGGAAGGCAGAGTCCTAACCACTGGATCACCAGGGAAGATGCTTTTCTATATTAAAAAAAAAAAAAAAAAACAACTACTGCTTTAGTTAAGACTCTTCCATCCACAGTAAAAGTATCTGGGCAGTTGGTACTTGAGAGAGAACTGGATTTGACAATACCAAGAAGCTCACGAGGCCATGTGCCTTCTCTCAGACCTCTGCATTTGGGAGCAAGAAAGCAGAATTACTTTGTGGACTCCTTTAAAAACATTTTACAAAACATAAGAATTTTTACCCTGTAAAATAAGTACAGTGTAAGCTTACAAGTTTTTATGACAGTTTAGCCCCTACTATTTTTTAAGCAGAATAAAGCATTGCCAGTGATAAATTACCTTCCAGTCATGTGCTTTTTTGAAAGTTATTTAGGAGATAGAGGTTAATTTGATGGGTTAGAGACTGCTGTTATCCCATTAAATGAAGCTGTTTGTACTATATATTCAAATACAGTTCAGGTTGAGCTTTTTACAGGATTTTAGTTTCCTGACCAGGGACTGAACTCGTGCCCTCTGCAATGGAAGCACGGAGTCCTAACCACCGGACCAACAGGGAATTCCAAGGTTGAACTCTTTTAAACCCAAAATGCTTACATAAGCAAACTTTAGAAAGACTTCAGTCATGCAAAAGCATACTTTTTCCTCATCCTGGATAAGCCAACTCTCTAAGAAAGCCTACAGGGCAAAAAGGACCCCTCGTAGCTCAGTGAGTAAACAATCTGCCTGCAATACAGGAGACCAGGGTTCGATTCCTGGGTCGGGAAGATCCCCTGGAGAAGGAAATGGCAACCCACTCCCGTATTCTTGCCTGGAGAATCCGATGGACAGAGGAGCATGGCAGGCTACAGTCCATGGGGTTGCAAGAGTCAGACTCAATTTAACGACTAAACCACCACCACCCATCCTCCACACCTGCCCACTTTAATCCAGATGCTTAAGTGAACAGTGAATTTTGACTTTAAAAAATGAATTCTGGATGGGGCAGCATTAGAACTGATGAGAACAGTATCCAGATTAACAAGTACATACAAAATCTTTCAGCTCATGAAAAACTAAAAATCTGTTAAAACATCAATATGATGAAACAGACATTCCATGCCTCACAGATAGGAAAACAAAAGTAGAAGTTAAGCACATGCAGCTTTTAAAAGTTGTCTTGGGACTTCCCTGGTGGTCCAATGGTTAAGAAGCCACCTTCCAATGCAGGATGTGGGTTCAATCCCTGGTCAGGGAACTAAGATCCCACGTGCTGCAGAGCAACTACACCTGCACATTGCAGCTACTGAGTCCGTGTGCTCTGGGGCCCATGTGCCACAATTAGAGTTGATGTGTTAACACAAGGAAGATCTCACATGCCACAACTAAGACCTAACACAGCCAAATAAATAAAGAAATATAAAAAATTATTTCACTAATCCTTTTATTTCTCAAAGTGTTCAGGGACAAAATTTGGTGTACTTTAACTTTTCACTCCAAGAGGCAAATCTTTAACAGTACAATTAGTTTGGATGTTTTTATCTATTTTTCCTCCCCGTGACCTGTTCTAATGAACATATTATTAGTAGAAATTCCTGTGAATCATCTCCATGTCCTTTTCCATATATACATTATATTCTCCAGGAAGCCAGCTCCTATACCAACTGACCAACCAGCCTGATAGTCTCAACATAGATTTTAAAACTGGTTCTCAAAAAAAAAAAAAAAGGAAAAAAAAAAACTGGTTCTCAATCCTGTTCATTCAGTCCTGTTCTGGTGGAGTTGTAGTCCTTTACAAGTACTTAATTAGTTTTAATACAATATCAAATAAATTAGCATTATAGTTCATTATATCTACTCATGCTTTTACCTGCTATAAAACAAGGCATAATAAAGTACACACATGATGCATAAAAACATAGAATACAAATAAACATTTACATGCATCAATCTCCACGTTGACAGGCAAGCTTTCTTTAGGAGTATTGCTGAGAGACTAGGGTATTAAGTATATTTAGTGTAATTTTTACTGCCCTGATACAATTAATGACATACTAAACATAAGCGCTCTGAAGGGCTTTCAAAATACATTTTAATGGCCTAATTCTTACAGGTTATTGAATAACTCAGTAAATTTCTGATTGCTTGAGACCTCAGAAGTGATGGTTGTATTGACACAGGATGTATACATACATTTTCTGTTTTTTCTCTCATCATAAATGAGTTTCAGTAGATGCTCCTTTAGAAATTGGAACATTTTGAGTTTCCTGAAGAGCCTTGAGAAATGTATTCTCAAAATTAATGAACCTAGATAAACAAAGTTAAAATATTTACCACATTTTGTTTGCGCATACATTCATTTCATATTCCCATTAATATATAACTGCTACATAATTAATAGTCTCATGAACAACAAAAGGGTGAAATACTTATTATAATGAAATACCTCTGTAAATTTAGTTATTTACCATTCTTATATCTTCTGAAGTACTTTGCTTAGAGATACGGTATCCTTGGTAGCTGATTTGTTTGTGCAGGGGGAACTGGGCTGGATATAATCATTTGACAAACGCCATCTGACTTTATGTTTGGGGACTATCAAATCTCTCCAATTGGAAATGTTCATGGCTGTCCTTTAGCTAAATCCAGCTGCTTGTTTTGGGTCCAGAACATTAAGAAAAGGAAAAATGCAGCTGCCAACCGAGCACCACCAAACTACTATAATAGTCAGTCTGCTAGAAGAGCGCTGACCGGGTCTTTAAACTATGGCAAAACGGGACAACCATCTGAGTTGGAATGTTGCAACTTCAAGACACCTGGATTTTTTAACCTCACAGTGGATACAATCTAAGGAATATTTGGTTCATGTATAATTTGTAAGTTTTGATGACTGAAATTGGAAATGTATTAGTAACTTCCTACTAGCTTTATAAATTGGTACTGGGCTGTCACCATTACCCAGATTTTTAAAAATGTAACTTTACTCACTAGCCTGGAAGCTCCTTAAGGGCAAGGGCAACTTGTCTATTATTCATCTTTGTGCCACACACCTAGAACCTAATGGATATTCAATAAATGTCCAGTGAGCTGAACTGACCTTGGCTGAGGAAAAGTGCACAAAAATGACTAGACTGTAGGTTGCCTGACACAAAAGTAATTTTCAAACTAAAAGTGAACTGAAGACACATCACCTATGAGAAAACAGGCTCTCCCCACATTCCCACTCTCAGGAATGTGGGTAAACTAAGTTTCTTTTATGCACAGTGCATCAAGAGGTTGATATACCTGCTAGTTCAACCTCTTTGAATTGGTTGACTGGGCTGCATGACTGGGCTCCCACCTGTGGAATCACACCCCCGATTAACTCCATGACCTGAGGCCTCAGACCTGGGGGAAGTAGGAAATGTACATATTTAGCCCACATCACCAAGGCAACAAAGTCAATGTACCTGAACATAGTAGAAAAACAAGCACAGATGATGTTGAATATTTTAAAAGTGTTCCCTATACCCACTGTAACTGTGGTCAGAAACATGGATCAATTATTTCTGAAACCTCACAATTAAAATTTCTCTAATATGTGTGTGTGCTTTGTTTTTCATCGCTAACACTCCACTGGCAATTTTGGTCCATTAACATTATCTTAGTACCAAGAATAAAGATTCAAAGTTTGGTTTTGACATAAATGTCTTATGCCACTGATCAGATTATTTACACTTTTATCCACCAGGAATAAATAATAAAATATTAAAAATATAGCAAGTTGTAGAATATAACTGTCATAACAAAGTAAAATGCATAGGACTTAAAAAGGATATAGGAAGAAAAATATCAGGGCATCTCTATGGGCTAAGAAAGAAAGATTTTGGCAGTCATAAGCATTCTAATTAATGATGAAGAAGGAAAAATTCTCCAAGCCCTACCCCAGATGAAAGACTCCCCCAAATTATCAACCTTCCTTTAATCCATCTTCACCAAGAAACCTCTTGTTTACTAAGTGTTTACCCTAAGCAGACTTACTACTATAAATTAATACACTTACATTCTAACATGGGAATCTCCAAGTCTTACAGGTTTTGTGGGAAATAGTTTCTCAATCTGAGTCAGACCCTGGGTCTATAACCTTCACCTATGTTGTGAAGGCCCAGCTGCAACAGCCAGCCCAATGGTATCTCTCTTCTTACTATCCACCCTCACCTTTCTCACCAACTTCTAACTGTAACACAGGTCACCACAATCTTGTAAATGTCTGTATCCATCTGAAAAATAAAATCACATGTAGTATATTTGTCAACAATCAAATGAAAATGGCTGAGACATAGCATAACAGCAATGCTATTAGGAAGAAAGACCTGTTATCACTATATAAATTCAAAACTGCTGTTTAATTCTCAAAACAGCTTACTGTTCTTACTGAAGTAGGTTGATAGTCTTCACATGCTACTTATGATAAGAGATACACATCCTTTGAGGAATACAGTAGGGACTCAAATCTGGAAGTTCTGGGCATCTGTGGAGTATGAGTTCCCCCAGCTTCAAGAGAGGGCATTAAATAAATTGAACCAGAATCTGATCAAGTCTATCTGTTTACAGGCTATACAAGGAGTATAAAAACAAGTTAAATTACTTTACAGTGATACAATCAACAAAATCCAGAATGTGACAGGAAACTATAAGACAAAACAACTAGATTTCTTAAATAATGAATTTAAAGGGAAAACGAAGGAGGGGGAACTTATGGATTAAAAGAGACAAATAAATAGCAACCAAATGCAATATAAGAACCTTGGCAGATACCAACTTCAAGCAAACCAATGATTAAAAAAATAAAAAGAAAAATAAATAAAATAAAAAGAGAAACAAGTCCATTTGTCACATATCTGAACACAGTTCAGATATTTGATAATATTAAGAAATAGCTAAATGTTTAGGTGTGATAATGATATTGTGGTTATTTTTTAAAAGAAAACATATCTTTTAAAAATACATATTAAAGACACTATGGATGAAATGGTATATCTGAGATTTGCTTCAAAATAATTGGGGAGTGCGGTGGGAAGGAGTGAGACAGAGATGAAACAAAATCGGCCATGAATTGAAGCTGGGTGATGGATTAGAAAATCCAATATACTATCTACCCATACTTTTCTATGCTCAGAATTTTCCATAATGAAAAGTTTAAAAATGGAAATAGCAACCAAACTAAAAACATACACAAAAGAGAAGGGGCACTTCTAGGTGCCCTTGGGTAATGGGATAAAAATCCAAGTCTAATATATACACTATAATGTGTAAAATAGATAGCTAGTGAGAAGACAATGTATAGCACAGAGAGCCCAGCCTGGTGCTCATGACAACCTAGAGGGGTGGGATGGGGGGAGTTGGGAGGGAGGCTCAAGCTGGAGGGGACATATGTATACTTATAGCTGATCCACACTGTTGTACAGCAGAAATAAACACAACACTGTAAAGCAGTCATCCTCCAATTAAAAATAAAAAATGTTTAAAAAAACCAGTCTCGCTTCCAGCCCCATTCATTGGTCAGATTTTCTGAGGCATCAGCCATATACTAGCAAGTTCATTTACCAAGTCTTGCCCTTCATCTTGCATCATTAGCCTAAGAAAGGACATTAAGTTATTTTAATTAGGTTTGGTTACTTACCAGCTACCTTTTAATGTCCAACTTTGTAACCCAAATTTAACTTGAGTTTAAGAAAAATTAAAATAATTTTTGGAGCTAACAGAATTTTAGCATCTGTTGAATTTATTCAGCATAACCACAGAGGTATTGTATTCATGCTGTCACACATAGACACAAACACAGAAACAGCACAATATCCATTTTTAGCCCAAGTGCATTTCTTCTGAGGCTCATTTATATGTCTTCATATGCCACAGCCCATCATTTAAATAATGGATATTTTCAATGCCAATTCCTTTGTTGACTTTCTCACTGCAGAAGGAATAAAGCACATAAACATGTTGTTAAGTACTTTTATAGGCTTACTCATAGTAAATGTAATTCAGGGTGCATTGCTATTTTGCAATTATTGAGCCATATATAGGGAATTTACTTATATTACACTAACATGATCATCTACATTAAACTACATTACTCTGCTGAAGTTCATGTCTTAAAGAAATTCTAGTGATCTAACTAGTAGGATCACAGAAACAGAGTAATGATGTTGCCAGACCAGGAGAACATCAAAGTGTTATAATTAACCCTGAAACAACAGTAGTAGGAATAATTTGGTCATCAAATGAGTCCAACATTTTTAAGCATATTGACTATATTTTGGTAAACTGAAAGTGAAAGTCACTCAGTCATGTCCAACTCTTTGCTACACCATGGACTATGCAGTCCATGGAATTCTCCAGGCTAGAATACTGGAAAATATACTGGAAAAATACTGGATTGGGAAAGGGTAGCCTTTCCCTTCTCGAGGGGATCTTCCAAACCCAGGGATCAAACTCAGGTCTCCTGCACTGCAAGCAGAGTCTTTACCAGCTGGGCCATCAGGGAAGCCAATGTTTTGGTAATATATCACTAATATTTCCTTAGTATTTTATGCCACCAGGTAAAAATACAAGATAAATACTGTGTGGCACTAAATTATGTCACTGTTTTTAAAAACCAGCAGCAAAATACCTTTCCCCACACGTAAGTGAAATCACACTAACTAAAAACATTCCTAAAATACCACACACATACATATAATATAGCTGTGTTGGCACACAGGTTCTTTTCAGAGTGCTAAAGAAAGAATGCAATCTCTTTGAGAGGAAATAACTTTCAATGGCTTCCTAAATCTTAGGAAAAATCAGAAATGAGGTTTCTGTGCGTAAACATTTGTAAGATGTGGTATGAACGAGAGCAAAGTTCACCTGTAATTCTGATTCCTCCTGCATGTGCACTAAGTCACTACAGTTGTATCCAACTCTCTGTGACCCTATGGACTATAGCCTGCCAGGCTCCTCTATCCATGGGATTCTCCAGGCAAGAACACTGGAGTGGGCTGCCATTTCCTTCTCTAGGGGATCTTCCCAACCCAGGGATCGAACCAGTGTCTCTTATGTCTAACCTGCATTGGTGGGCAGGTTCTTTACCACTAGTGCCACCTGGAAGCCCCTTACTGCATAGGTTACCTATATCTGAAAAATTAAGGGGGACTAACAGGAGACTTACATATCTTCTGCAGACATCTTCATGACTCCAACACACAGAGCATGCTGTTTTCCTTCTGCCATGATTGCCTGAAAACACACAGCTAAGAAAACCATTTATCTATCAAAATACCTTCGAGAGGGGGTGTCACATTACTGCTTAAGCCACTGGGAACCCAACTTGCATTTTCACCTAGTCCATTAACTCCCTGAAGGCAAGGACCTAGCACCATTTATGGGCACACTGCAAATATTCACTAAATGCTAAATGAATGTAATCTAATAATCATTCTCGATTTCTGGGTCAAATGCTAATACTATAACCCAATGCCAACAAAAGAAGGAGGAGAAGAAGAAAAAGAAATCATGCAAAAAAGGAGATAAAATTTTTGCATATAAATATTAAAAAGAAATAAATATCAATTGTTCTAGTGCTTTAATCACTAAATGGTGGTTTTATATAAAGGATACATTAAAACAATAATTATATCCCCTATCTATCTTTAAGAGCCCAATGTAAGTTGCAATCTCTCCAGAACAAACAGAATGTTCTTGGTTCGTCTGAAGTATCTAAAATGATAAACATTACAGTCCATATTTTCAAAGTTTCAAGTGTACACAGCACCTCTCTGTACTAGTTTTGCAGCTTTCCAACAGTCTATAATTATTTCAAAATAAAAGTAATTTAAAAAGTAAAGGCCAGATACTAGGAAAATTTTCCATTTAGGGGAAACTCCAGAACTTTATAAACTTTAAAAACTTAGAGCAATCATAAACATAAAAGGGTAACCTGTCCTCAGAGAATACTTTTCTCCATTGGTTTTCAATTCATTCATTCATTCCTTCAATGTTCCACACATATTTGAACACCTATTATGTGACCAGTATCTATGTCAATACAAGCTGTTCCTAAGATATACAACTTATATTACCCCTTAGATATAACTTCCACAAGAGAGGACACCCTCCTCTGAGCACTCGTAAACCCATTCCAATGGCCTTACCATTCCAGTGATTTCCCACCAAATATGGTTCCTTTCCTCAACCTGAGGCAACTGGTCACTTTATCTATGACAAAAGAGAAGATGTCATCCTGTCCAGATTAGTTGACAAAAAACTAATCTAGAATATAGCTGAAACAACACCAGAGAAATGGAAGGAATGCAGAATTATTCAGCTATGTCATGAGTTGAATAACTTCTTAAGGGCTATCTCTGACGTCAACGTTTCTCTTTGAGAAAACATGTTCCAAGGCCCAAACAACCAAGTTAAAAATGAATTTTAAAATAAAAGTTCATTGGAACTTTAAAATAAAGCCATAGGGATTGCCAATGGTTCCTACTATTCACCAACATTCCACCTGGTGCCTAAATTCTTTTCCCTTTTGAATGTTTTTTTCCCAGGGTAATTCAAATGTAAAAGTAGCAAGATGATGTTCAAATAAGTGATTCAATCATATCATATAAAACCTCTATTAATAATCAGGAGTTTTATACTGTGTCCCAAGTCTCATAACACTGGGCCCTAGCAGAGCTGAAATGCAGCTGGGACTCTTTTTATTACTTGTTATCATTTAACTTCTAACACAAAATAATGTTGCTTCCCACATCTTCAAATGTAAGCAGAAAGATACAACAGTAACTTCCAAAAAATACATCGAATGTTCTCTTGGATATTAGTTCTTTCAGTGATAACAAGAACACAATGAACACATTTTTCAGCAGAGCCTGGGAAGGATACAACAATGGTATCTACCGCAGCAGGGTAAAGTTTAGCTCCAGGAGAAGTTAAGCCTGGACACATGATATTTGCTCCACTGAGGACAAATTTGATGGCTCCTTTGTCAACCTGCTGATGTGGCAGGATGAAAGGATCTAGAAGAAAAGAAATACATTATACCAATTAATGAAACTAAAGACTCAACAGAAAAAGGCAAATGACATGAACAAATATTTCCCGAAATTATAGTACTTTGACAGATGCGAAATAAAACTGAAACACATTCCTTCACTTATCAAATTGGTATATATTTTTGAGAAAAGTAATTCCCAGTGCTAGCAAGAATGTCAGAAAACTGGCATCCCCATTTACTGCTAGAAGGCTTATAAATAGGTATAGGCTTTCTTTAAGACTACTAGGCAATATGTACCAACAGCCTTGAAAAGGTTCAAACTCTTTGATTTAGTAATTCTACTTCTAGGACCTTATCCTAAGAAATAAATGAGGAATGCACAATATATTTGGGTAGATAGATACTCATTATAGCACTAATATTTATATTAGAAATAAACTGGAATCAACCTAAATGTCCAACAATTAAGAGATGAATGACTTGAAGTATAATATCTGTACAATAGAACCATGTTTTTGGAGAATATGTAATACCCTGGGAAATATTCATAATATATGATGAATGAAAAAAAAAAAAACGATAAAAATTGCCAAAAAGATCAGTGGTTGCTAAGGGTTGGAGGAGGGGAAGAGGTGGGAGGGGTGAGTAGGTAGAACACAAGGGATATTTAGGGCAGTGAAACTATTCTGTAAGATATTATAACAGTGGAAACAGTGCCTGCTCAGTCGCATCAGTCATGTCTGACTCTTTGCGACCCCATGGACTGTAGCCCACTAGGCTCCTCTGTCCATGGGATTCTCCAGGCAAGAATACTGGAAAGCGTTGCCATGCCCTCCTCCAGAGGATCTTCCTGACCCAGGGATCAAACCCACATCTCCTGCATTGCATGCAGATTCTTTACCACTGAGCCACCAGGGAAGCCCATGGATATATGACATTATGCAATTGACAAAACCACAGAATGTACAACACAAAGAATGAACCCTCATATAAACTATTGACTTGATTAATTATAATAATATACATAATAATATATCAATATTGGCTCATCAATTGTAACAAATGAAGCACACCAATGCAGGATATTAAGAAGAAGAGAGGGAAGGAAGTATATGGGAACTCTCTGTACTTTCTGTTAATTTTTTCTGTAAACCTAAAACTGCTCTAATGCTACCATATGACCCTACAATCCCACTCCTGGGCATATAACCAGAGAAAAACATGGTCTGAAAGAATACATGTACCCCAATGTTCACTGCAGCACTGTTCACAATAGCCAAGACATGGAAGCAACCTAAATGTCCAACAACAGATGAATGAATAAAGAAGATGTGGTGCATATATACAATGGAATATTACTCAGACATAAAAAAGAATGAAATAATGCTATTTGAAGCAACATGGCTGGACCTAGACATTGTCATGCTGAATGAAGTAAGTCAGACAAAGGAGAGATATCCTATGGCATCCCTTATATGTGGAATCTAAAAGGAAATCATACAAATGAACTTATTTACAAAACAGAAACAGACTCACAGACTTACAGAATGTGGTTGCCGGAGGAGGAAAAGGATGGGAGAGGTGATAGGGAATTTTGGATCAACATGTACACACTGCTATATTTAAAATGGATAACCATGTAGGTTCTACTGTAAAACACAGGGAACTCTGTTTAATGTTATGCGGCAGCCAGGATCCTGGATGGAAGGGGAACTTAGGGGAGAATGGATACATGTGTATGTATGTCTGAGTCCCTTTGCTGTCCACCTGAAGCTATCACAACATTGTTAATCAGCTATACTCCATAATAAAATAAAGTGTAAAAAACTGCTCTAAAAATAAAGCTTATTAATTTAAAAAAAGGAAAAAATATGCATTTACATATAACACACAGACACACACAATATTGGAAAAAATGCTATGGAAGTACACTGATATACTAACCATGGTAAGTTACCTCTACGTCATGGGAATACAAGTGATTTTACTTCTGTATTTTCCAGATCTCTAGACTGAACACATATTCCTTTTATAATCCTAAAAAAATGTATTTGTTGGAGAAGGAAATGGCAACCCACTCCAGTATTCTTGCCTGGAAAAGTCCATGGACAGAGGAGTCTGGCGGGCTGAAGTCCATGGGATTACATGACTGAGCATGTGTGCACAAGGGTGGAGGGAAATGGGTTGGTAGCAATAAAGTGGTAGAACTAAAAAAAAAAAAAAAATGTATTTGTGTGTGTGTATATGTTTCTACTGGGCTTCCAAGGTGGCACTAGTGGTAAAGAACCCACCTGCCAATGCAGGAGATGTAAGAGATGCGGATTCAATCCCTGGGTTGGGAAGATCGCTAGGAGGAGGGCCCAGCAACCCACTTCAGTATTCTTGCCTGGAGAATCCCATGGACAGAGGAGCCTGGTGAGCTACAGTCTAGAGAGTTGCCAAGAGTCGACATCGCATGCACATACGTGTCGACTAATAATTCACAACCTAACAACTAAATCCCTGAAGGATTTAAAACAATAACTATGAGAAAAACTTTTTAGACCCTCAGGATTCTCTAGGAATAATAATAATTGGTAAAATGTAATCACTTTAATGTCTTACCAATAGCCTTCCCATTAGCCAGAGAACAAATAAGTCTTTTTCCTACCAAGACTAGAAATTAAACATGTTCCAAATTAATGAAAACATATTACTGATAAAAAGGAACCTGAATAAATGAATGTGTTTACTACTCAGAAGTCATAATTTCTTTTCTAGATCTCCATCCTTATTAATATTTGCCCTTTAATAATAATGATGATGATGATCCAGATCATGGGGATGATGACAAGTAGCAGTAGTGGATGGACATTTACTGAACAATTACTGTATCATAATAGTGGGTATAATATATCGACCACTTACTATGTTCCAGATATTGTGTTAGGTGCATTACATCTATGTTACTATCTCATTTAATTCTCACAACCCTGGGAGATATACCATACAATTGTGTCCATTTTCAAAGATGAGGAAACAAAGCTTAAACAGGTTAAGTAGCTTGACAAAAGTGACATGCAGTGAGAATTAAGCCTAGATCTGCCTGACTCCAATTTCACAGTTTTAACTACCATATCATCCTGCTTCTTCCCAAGAGTAACTTTAAGATGTTCTAAAAGGTTGGTTCCTAGCAAAATACTATTAAATAGAAACATCTTTTTCTTCCAACTTATCATGAAAATGCTTAACATATAGAAAAACTGGAAGAACAGTTCAATGGACAGTCTTCCTCTACCATTTAACATTTCAGACACCATGCTTCACCATAAATAAGCATACATGCCAGACACATACTGGCTTGAAAAGGAGAAATTTTACTTACAGTTGGAAAACTCTTGTACACTGGGATAGCAGCTTCCTTTGGGTTTTATTTTGCAATGTAATCAATCTAACAACATGCAAATGCGGGTACATAACAAACATTATTTTGTTTCTTAACACCTGGCCTTGGCACTACTAAGAACTGGGACTCCATGCTTTCCCTTATATAGAATTATCTCTATGAAGCAAATCTGGATACAGATGTAAAAAAAAAGTTTACCGCAATTACACAGTTTGTGAATATATATGTGTAATTATCTAATTGTTGTCTATTCACCTCACTAGACTGTTAGCTTCCTAGGGACAGGGACCATGTCTATCTTTGCTTCCTATCACATTCTCAATACCTAGCTCAGTGCCTGGCACAGAATAAGTTCAAAAACTATAAATATTTTTTAAATGAATGAGTGAATGAATGCTCTTTCTTGGGCTTTTGGAATGCATAATGAGAGAATATGCATTTTTCAGATTTACCACAAGATGGAGAAGGGGGAAATTGTTTTAGTTTTATATTCCATATAACCTAGTACTAGTAAGTTAACTGTGGGACTCTCTGGTGGCTCAGAGGGCAAAGAGCTTGCCTGCAATGCAGGAGACCTGAGTTCGATCCCTGGGTCAGGAAGAACTTCTGAAGAAGAAAATGGCAACCCACTCCAGTATGCTTGCCTGGGAAATCCCATGGACAGAGGAGCCTGACAGGCTACAGTCCATAGGGTCACAGAGTCAGACACGACTGAGTGACTTCACTTTCACTTTTCTTTCAAAAAGTTAACTACCAGAAGTCACTTTCAACTCCTTTTGTGTCTTTTCATATCCCCAAATACATATTTTCTAACAAGACTTACATTTGTGAAGTAATCTTAGGGTTGGATAAAAAGGCCCTTCTCTTTGTCTAAAAAATAGTAACTCTCCATTTACTGTAAGGATTTCTATATGTTCATGGCTGTAAAACAAACATCACAAAGTACCAAGTTAGATATTTTCTTTCAAAAATGAATATGCCAAACATCCTTTAAATAATGTATAATATGAAGTATGCATATATAGAAATACAGTAAGTTTTTTTCTAATTTCAGTAAAGATCCAGGCCCCCCCAAAAAACCCCACAAAACACTGCTTAAAGTAACACCAGTCCATTAGAGAAAAATATGATCTGCTACAATTTTATTTCACATTTTATTACATATTTTAATTTCCTTGGTAGATAATTAATAAAACAAATCTCTAAAGCACAAGCTGAAATAAATCTGACTCTGAATAAAAACATTTAATTAACTCTTTAATAAAACAATCAGTACACAAAGCCACATTTTTCACATAGAAAAACATGTGAAAATACAAATATTGATAAGTTTTAGGGTTACTCATTTAGAGTAGATAAACAGTTAATATAAAGATAATCACAGTTATCATGAGTGCAATCCAATCATATTACATTCAGCTTCTGTGAGTTATACATAGAAAAAAAAGCAAAGACTTACCATCGCACTATTTTGACAGGATCTTTCTTAGGCATGATTTGATTAAGCCATGGTTCAATACCTGGAAATTGTTCTATCAATTGATTCTTAATACCCTTTATAACTGAGGTTTTCAACTGGATGCAATTGGACACATTTTCTTTTTCATCAAATCTGCCAAATGATTTTTGCAAGGAAAAACAAAAAGCATTTCTAAGAAGACACAACAGAATAGCTAAAGGTATTTTTTTAATTATTCACCTATTCCCAAGCAAATATTTAGATGTCTAAAATAGTTATGGAAGAAATTGCTTTTTAAAATACAACTTCCCTTTTATTCTGTCCAGCACAAAACCAATGTCTTAATACAATATTAAACTGTCATATACACACAATTAGCTGTAGGGGGGCAGGGAAGGGGGAAGGATATGAGACATATATAACACAATAAACTGTAATCAGCTACACAAGTGCCTTTCCTGGAAAATCTTACTCAGTTCTACCCAGAAAGAAACAGATTCCCACCTATAACAAAATCTGTGTAAAGCAAAACAAAACGAAAATACCTCCAGCATTAGTATACAAATGACCAACCCAAACATTAACACAGAAAAGCAGCCCCTCCTATGCTATGTAATCTGTTGAGATTTTTTTGAAGTGATAATGACAGTATTTAACATCCCTAATTATTTTTGCTCAAAATGTCATGCACAAAACCCACCTTCCTTTGCCCATGTTCCCCCTTTGCTTTTTGCGTCTACCAAATCTGCAAGGCAAAGCCACTAGGTGCGTTCCAAAGAATTTTTGTCTTCCTCAACTGAATAGCCTATGGAGCAATCACGTTATTTTCAAGACAAGGTTCCTATGGAGCAATCACGTTATTTTCAAGACAAGGTTAATCTGGCAGCTAGGCAATAGGTATGACAGTTCGCTCGCTTCCTGTCACCCAGACTCCTTCACGCCCATGACCCAGGAAGTCAAGCCTTCCCTTGTTCAGTTCCTAACTAGTAACCACATGGCAGAGAGCGCAGGGCTGTCCTCTTGCTAAAGAGGGCATGTCCCTAAATCACGGTGCAAGGATGTGATTGGTAGAATCCTAGGAATGGAGCTAGGACTGGGAAAGGGGGCAAATGAGAAAGAGGGGTAACGAAATAGAAAATGAGAGTGGGAGGACCCAACCCGATTGAGGATTAGGGACGAAAAGCTTAAAGCAATGTTGCAAGCATAGTACTGAGACATACAGAGACATATAGTGTTGAGAGCATGGTACTACAGAAAAACCTTAAAGAGTAAGGGTGGCAGGGGCGTGGGAGAGAGAAAGAGAATCTTTGCTCTTGTCCTCTTCCCCACCACCCACCCCCACCACCTTCGTGAGCAGCCGAGGGAGGCCACGGCATGTCCTTACTTCTTGAACATGATCCAAGGTGAAGGGGGCGACGATAGGGAAGGGCCCGGAATGGGGAAGAAAAACTGAATTAGCAAGGGTCCGGCAGATCCCCTTACAGGAGGAAGGCCGGCACTGACAGTCGGAGCTGCTGTCTTTATCCGGAAAGGGAGACAGCCAGCTGCACTTGACGGTGTTCAGAGACATTTGACTACTTCCGCTCCTCTAAACACGTCCGCGCTTTTGCTGGCCCTTTCTGGGTTATCGATCCCCGTCCAGAGCCGGTAGCTGAAAGGGCGGGACTAGAGAAGGAAGACAGATAGAGCCATCATTCTAGCAGCAGAAAGAGAAGAACGGAGCACACCGGGCAATCAATCAAAGCCGTGGTTAAGGCCGGTGTGTCACTACGGGTTCCTCAAAGGGTCAAGATTCTTCCGAGTTTCATTGCTACCTGCTGTTTACTTTTTCGTGGGAATGGGTTTTGTTCCCTGAGACAACCGAATGGATTGGTGCTTACCGACCAGCTTGAACCTGGGCAAACCTCTTGACATTATGTTAACGTACTCGTGGCCTTGCCAAATTTAGCAAATAAAAATACAGAACGCCCCGTACAGGACATTTGGATTTCATATAAACGATGAATACTTTGTTTTTTTTGTTTTTCTTTTTTTGTTTGTTTGTTTGTTTGTTTTTGGTTTGTTTTTTTTTTTTTTTTTTTTGAGGTATAACTATACCTCATCCATACTTAAGACTAAGAAAAAAAAATACTTGCTATCTGAATTTAATTGGGCGTCCTGTATTTTAATCTGGCAACCATGTTCACTGACCAGTGAGGTGCCCCCAAAGAATTATTCACGAGGTTGCTGTCCCCTGCCTCACCCTCATATGAGTTGAGCTATAAACCTAAAGAGGTACCTCCCTTGAATGGTAGAATGGCCTCTAGGCGATCAATACTAGGCTAATCTGATTGAAGAGATAACAGATAAACACGTTTTACCTGTAATTTTAAAAAGGAGAGCAAATCAAGGGTTTTGATCTGCAGAGAAAGCATGCGTACGTTAGTCGCTCAGCCGTGTCGACTCTGCGACCCCATGGACTGTAGCCCTCCAGGCTTCTCTTCCATGGAATTCTTCAAGCAAGAATACCGGAGTGGGTTGCCATTTTATTCTCCAAGAGAAAGCGTAGAAAAATAAAAAACCTGAATAAGCACTACCCAGGCGGTGGGGTAGGGTGCACTGATCTGTAAAACAAATAATAGCAGTCTCTTCCAAGAGCAAATACTCTGCTGGGGAGATGGACGCTTGGAACAATCACAGCAAACAGCATTATGTGTTTGAATTGTACAACTAACAACTCATCTTGCCTTGATTCTATGGTAGCAACAATCTTCTGATTATAATTTAGCTTCCCATGAAGCTCTGCCCAGAAGGAACTCTATTTTCAAGTCATATTTGCATGAACAACTGTAAATTAATGAATTGTCATTCAGTTTATACATCAGTTTGTTGTAAATGTCTTTAGCATTAATCTGCTTTCCCAGCATTAGTTGACTCCCTAACATTGAAAATATTGTTTAGGAGCATGCAAAACTGAATTTGAAGCCCAGACCCCCAGCTGCAGTTAGTGTTATCCTGCTAGGACTTCTTACAAAGCAGGAGAATATTACTGGCAACTCTCACATCATCCTAGAAGCCTGCCATGGAACAGCTAATACATTATAACAGCCATAAACAGTTACTATTAAGCAGTTTGAGGTGGGAGAAAACAGATATTTTGCATCCAATCTAAACATGTTAACACCATAGTAGTAACAATGTATTCCACTAGTAAATAAATTTTAACTTGATGAACTCCCAAACTAAAAACTTCCCAGGTGGTGTTAGTGGTAAAGAACCCGCCTGCTAATGCAGATTAGACATAAGAGACACCAATTCCAACCATGGCTGGGGAAGATCCCCTGGAGGAGGGCATGGCAAACCACTCCAGTGTACTTGCCTGGAGAATCCCATGGACAGAGAAGCCTGGCGGGCTACAGTCCATGGGGTCACACAGAGTCGGACAGGACTGAAACAACTCAGTACACAGCACAAACTAGTAACACCTTGATGAAATTCCTAATTTCTTGGACTTCTTAATTTCTTTTTTTAATTTTACTTTTTGGCTGAGGCACAGCTGTTCCTGAACCATTGGTGGAACCCGCGCCCCCTGACTTGGAAGTTCGCAGTCTTAACCACTGGACAGACAGGAACTAATTTTAGACTTATTAAAAAGTATTATGCTGAATATTTGCAGTGCTAGAAATAATAGCCAACATTTAATTCTATAAAAATTATACATACTCTAGGGGACTTCCCCTGGTGGTCCAGCTGTTAAGATTCAGCGTTTCCACTGCAGGGGGTTGTGGGTCCAATTTCTGGTTAGGGAACTAAGATCCTGCTTGCCACCAGTCGCAGCCAGAAAGTACAAAAGAAAAAGAAATTATATATACTCTAAATTATAACAAATCCCACATACATGGAATAGACATATAGCTATACGTGCATACATATTTTAATCCACTTTCATATACTCTGATAATCACAGAGACCGAATCTGAAGTATTAATATAACAAATGCCAAGTGAGGTCATTAGTATTAATGAGGGAGATATTTAGTTATGTATGCATGCATGAACACCTTTATTCATAACCCACCTACATGGATACATGAGCAGGGTCCACCTTTCACTGTAGTGTGTTTCTGGTTTTGCGTTATTCAGAGGATCATTGTAAAGTGGCTTCTGTTTTTCCAAGACTGCAATTGGGGGGTTATTCCTGACAGAACTCATCTCCAAATAAATCACTGCTACAACAAACAGCATGTCATAAAAGAAGAAATATCTCAAAATAAACCTCTTCAAAAACCGAAACAATGAACTTCATTTATTCACACACTAGTTGTAAAGGACCTTGATGTTTTAAACATATATGCTGTCTCTACTATATTTGATACAGAAATGTTCTGCTCAGTTTATTTTACAAGAGACGTCAATGTATATGCAGCACAGGACACAGAAAACTCAACTCTAGCATACATTTTACTAAAACAAGTAACCTAGCTATAATAAGCTTTAAACATTGCGTGATTGTATTGCCATCTCAGAATTTTGAAAGAATTTTATAGGGTCATCTTGACATGAGGCTCAAAAATGCTGCCCAAGGAAGCTTACAGCAAGGCCTCCTTTTCTTCTTCATCAACTTCCTCAAGCAACAAGCAAGGCACCAAAACCCTTCAGTGAGTGCAAGTCACTCAGTCGTGTCCGACTCTTTGCAACCCCATGGTCTATACAGTCCATGGAATTCTCCAGGCCAGAATACTGGAGTGGGTAGCCTTTCCCCTCTCCAGATCTTCCTAACCCAGGGATCAAACCCAGGTCTCCCGCATTGCAGGTGGATTCTTTACCAGCTGAGCCACCAGGAAACCCTTCAGAGTGTCCAGTAAAAAATGGTTTCTTTAGGAGGTGGGCCATAGCTTTAAACACTGGGGGAGGTGCTTTCAATGCAAGAAAGAATTGGGCCACTGCCAGACCCCTGAGACCCCTCAGATCCCCTGAGATGGATCTCTCATCTCAGAATATGCAGCCTGTGAAGCCTTTCCTTAAGGTCACTTTTCCCACAAACTGCCCCTCACCCTTATACTTTACAGACCCCTGCAGCCTGGCTTTATATCCCCCACAAGATCAAGACATACCTAAGAATCACACCACTAACCCCACCTATCAATCACTCTGCGGACCACAAGTGAGAAAATATACTGGCCCAGCCACTGCCTGGATCTTTCCATACAGAACAATATAAGGAACACCAACAAAACAGCCTCTCCTAACTCCAGTCCCAAATACAGTTAAATCTGGGGACAGCTGAGAGACCCCTGTTTATCAGAACTGTTAGAACTAATCATCTTGCCAAATTTATGGTAAGCCAAACGCACTGTGCCTCACTCACATCCCTGTTCTCTTTTGTCATTGTCCAAGGGGCTTCCCTGATATCTCAGTTGGTAAAGAATCCTCCTGCACTGCAGGAGATTCCAGTTTGATTCCTGAGTCGGGAAGATCCGCTGGAGAAGGGAAAGGCTACCCACTCCAGTATTCTTGCCTGGAAAATTCCATAGACTGTATAGTCCATGGGTTTGCAAAGAGTCGGACACGACTGAGCAAGTTTCACTTTCACTTTAAATATGCAAGCATCCAGTAGAGTCTATTTGCTATGCGACCTTGGGCAAGTCACTGAAACTCTTGTGCCTCTCTTCTCAGCTGCAAAACAAAGGCTCTGCTTTCTGAGGCTGTTATGAGGATTAAACGAGAGAACCCATGCAAAGTGTTGTTAAATTATTTGTATTGCTGTTATTAAACTACTGTTGCTGTTATTCTGCTTCTCTAACTTCATTCCTACATTCCTCTGTGCTTCTCCTCCTGCCACCTGAGCTCTCATTTCTACCTTAACTTCCAGGTGCTTCTGACGCCTCCCTGGAACACCATCCCAAGATGAACAAACTCTCCTACCCATCCTCCAACTCATCCCTGAGTGTCCACTGATATTCCTGGCTCTCCCCTGAGGTTGGAAATTCCCTTTCAGCCCTTTCCACTCACATCAAGACACTACATGTATTGGGGAGTCAGGAGGTGACCTGGCATCCTCTTCCAGCCAAACTACAACTTCCAGACGATTCATCCTTCACTCTCAGGTAAAACACACAACACAACCCTGATCCTCCTTCCTCTAAGTTTCAGACCATCTGGTTACACCTTGACTTCCTCTGTGTTGTCCTCTACTCATGGTTCATTGAGGGCTTCTCCTGTGCCTCAGCCATAAAGAATCTGCCTGCAATGCAGGAGATGAAGGTTCGATCCCTGGGCCAGGAAGATCCCCTGGAGGAGGGCATGGCAGCCCACTCCAGTATTTTTGCCTGGAGAATCACCATGGACAGAGGAGCCTGACAGGCTAGAGTCCATAGGGTCGTAAAGAGTCAGACATGACTGAAGCGACTGAGGACACACACACTCACTCGTTCATTGAAGATCCTGGTTCATTTCATTTTCTGCTACTCTCCACCTCCTTCTCTTCAGTTCAGTTCAGTCGCTCAGTCGTGTCCGACTCTTTGCGACCCCATGAATCGCAGCATGCCAGGCCTCCCTGTCCATCACCAGCTCCCGGAGTCCACCCAAACCCGTGCTCATCGAGTCAGTGACGCCATCCAGCCAGCTCATCCTCTGTCCTCTCCTTCTCCTCCTGCCCTCAATCTTTCCCAGCATCAGGGTCTTTTCAAATGTGTCAGTTCTTCACATCAGGTGGCCAAAAGATTGGAGTTTCAGCTTCAACATCAGTCCCTCCAATGAACACCCAGGACTGATCTCCTTTAGGATGGACTGGTTGGATCTCCTTGCAGTCCAAGGGACTCTCAAGAGTCTTCTCCAACACCGTAGTTCAAAAGCGTCAATTCTTCTGTGCTCAGCTTTCTTTATAGTCCAACTCTCACACCCATACATGACCACTGGAAAAACCATAGCCTTTACTAGATGGACCTTTGTTGGCAAAGTAATGTCTCTGCTTTTTAATATGCTATCTAGGTTGGTCATAACTTCTCTTTCAAGGAGTAAGCGTGTTTTTATTTCCTGGCTGCAGTCACCATCTCCAGTGATTTTGGAGCCTAGAAAAATAAAGTCTGTCACTGTTTCCACCGTTTCTCCATCTATTTGCCATGAAATGATGGGACAGCATACCATGATCTTTGTTTTCTGAGTGTTGGGCTTTAAGACAACTTTTTCACTCTCCTCTTTCACTTTCATTGAGAGGCTCTTTAGTTCTTCTTCACTTCTGCCATAAGGGTTGTGTCATCTGCATATCTGAGGATATTGATATTTCTCCTGGCAATCTTGATTCCAGCTTGTGCTTCTTCCAGCCCAGCGTTTCTCATGAGGTACTCTGCATATAAGTTAAATAAACATGGTGACAATATACAGCCTTGACGTACTCCTTTTCCTATTTGGAACCAATCTGTTCTTCCACGTCCAGTTCTAACTGTTGCTTCCTGACCTGCATACAGGTTTCTCAAGAGGCAGGTCAGGTGGTCTGGTATTCCCATCTCCTTCAGAATTTTCCACAGTTTATTGTGATCCACACAATCAAAGGCTTTGCCATAGTCAATAAGGCAGAAGTAGATGGTTTTCTGGAACTCTCTTGCTTTTCTGATGATCCAGTGGATGCGGGTAATTTGTTTCCTCTGCCTTTTCTAAAACCAGCTTGAACATCTGGAAGTACGTGGTACAAGTATTGTTCAAGCCTGGCTTGGAGAATTTTGAGCATTACTTTACTAGCGTGTGAGATGAGTGCAGTTGTGCAGTAGTTTGAGCATTCTTTGGCATTGTCTTTTTTAGGGATTGGAATGAAAACTGACCTTTTCCAGTCCTGTGGCCACTGCTGAGGTTTCCAAATTTGCTGGCATACTGAGGGCAGCACTTTCACAGCATCATCTTCAGGATTTGAAATAGTTGAACTGGAATTCCATCACCTCCACTAGCTTTGTTCGTAGTGATGCTTTCTAAGACCCACTTGACTTAGCATTCCAGGATGTCTGACTCTAGGTGAGTGATCACATCGTAATTATCTGGGTAGTGAAGATCTTTCTTGTACAGTTCTTCTGTGTATTCTTGCCATCTCTTCTTAATATCATCTGCTTCTGTTAGGTCCATACCATTTCTGTCCTTTATTGAGCCCATCTTTGCATGAAATTTTCCCTTGGTGTCTCCAATTTTTTTGAAGAGATCTCTAGTCTTTCCCATTCTATTGTTTTCCTCTATTTCTTTGCATTGATCGCTGAGGAAGGCTTTCTTATCTCTCCTGGCTATTCTTTGGAACTCTGCATTCAAATGGGAATATCTTTCCTTTTCTTCTTTGCTTTTCACTTCTCTTCTTTTCTCAGCTATTTGTAAGGCCTCCTCAGACAGCCATTTTGCTTTTTGCATTTCTTTTTCTTTGGGATGGTCTTGCTCCCTGTCTCCTGTACAATGTCACGAACCTCTGTCCATAGTTCATCAGGCACTCTACCAGATCTAGTCACTTATATCTATTTCTCACTTCCACTGTATAATCATTTGGGATTTGATTTAGGTCATACCTGAATGGTCTAGTGGTTTTCCCTACTTTCTTCAATTTAAGTCTGAATTTGGCAATAAGGAGTTCATGATCTGAGCCACAGTCAGCTCCTGGTCTTGTTTCTGCTGACTGTATAGAGCTTCTCCATCTTTGGCTGCAAAGAATATAATCGATCTGATTTCGGTATTGACCATCTGGTGATGTGTCCATGTGTAGAGTCTTCTCCTGTGTTGTTGGAAGAGGGTGTTTGATATGAACAGTGTGTTCTCTTGGCAAAACTATTAGCTTTTGCCCTGCTTCATTCTGTACTCCACAAGGCCAAATTTACCTGTTACTCCAGGTGTTTCCTGACTTCCTACTTTTGCATTCCAGTCCCCTATAATGAAAAGGACATCTTTTGGGGTGTTAAGTCTCCTCCTCTATTCAGCATCTGTGACTTTCTTGTGCATGTTTTTTCCCTTGGTTACACTAAAAGCCAGTTTCATAGCTTTAAATACCATCTATATACCATGGATGTCCAATTTTAAATCTCCAAACTGGAAATCACCTCTACACTTCAGACTATCCAAAGTTAATATCTCCACTTGAATAATAGACATTGGAAAACAATTCATATCCAAAATAGAATTCTTAATTTCAGCCCCTTCCCCAACATGCAGTCATCCTCATCTCAATAAATGGGAGTTCTATCCACATATTTTCTTGTGTCAAATATCCATGAAGCCCTCTCTTTCTCACACATCCTTCACTTAGTCCATCACAAAATACTGTCTCTATCAAATATTTTTACTTTCAAAATATATCCAAAATCTGATCGTTTCTCACATACCTCCAACAGTATGACTTGAGTCAAAATCACTATCATCTGTCACCTTGACTATCAAACTTGTCTCTTACTTGTTTTGCCTTTTCGCTTTCATTTCTTATGCCTGCCCCCTTACAATCTATTTTTTACACAGTAGGTAGGATGAACCTTTTAAAACATAAGTCAGATCCTCTGACTCCCTTGCTCAAAACCTCCAGTGGCTCCCATCTCAGTTATAATAAGATCCAAGGTCCTCTTCCTGCCCTGAAGGCCCGGCACAGTTCAGCTCCCCCCCACCCCTCCATCTACTATTACTCTCCCTTTCCCTCCCTCTGCTCCAGCCACACTGGCTTTTTTGCTACTTCACAAGTATGCCAAGTATGGTCCCTTGTTTCTCAGAGTCTTATTTTTTTCCATTGGGCCTTGGATGTATAGAATTAAATTAATCATAATCTTTGATTGACAGCACATTCTCTTATTAATCCAAGCATATTCACTTTTAGTTAGTTGTTTTTAATAATATAACAAGCATCCATGAACCTAATAACTAAATCTAACTATATGGCCCCCAATCTCATTTGTCGGCCTCCCCTCAGCCCCTGGCAAAGGATCATCATCCTGAATCTTGCGTTCATCATTTTGTGGTGCTCTATGTAATACAGTTTTACTTTATACATACATGTTGTTGTTGTTTAGTCGCTAAGTGTGTTCTTCTGTCTGACTCTTTGCAACCCCATGGACTGTAGCCTGCCAGGCTCCCCTGTCCATGGGATTCTCCAGACAAGAATACTTGAGTGGGTTGCCATTCCCTTTCCAGGAGATCTTCCCTACTCAGGGATCAAACCTGCATCTTCTGCATTGCAGGTGTATACTTTACCACTGAGCCAGGGAAGCCCACACATATATTCACACACATATATAGATATATATGTATATGACATATATATATATATAACATACAAATATGTTATATATGTGTGTGTGTATGCATACATATGTGGATATGGGTCTTTCTTAAAGTATATATATATAAACTTTTTGGTGGCATGGTACAGCATGTGGAATCTTAGTTCCCCCACCAGGGATTGAACCCATTCCCTCTGTGTTGGAAGTGCACAGACTTAACCATTGGACCTCCAGAGAAGCCCCTCTTAAAGCATATTATTTATTATAATTTATTTTAACTTTATAGAAAGGTTATTAGGTTGTATGCTGTATGTACTCTTTCAGAACCTAATTTTTCCTCCTTAATATTTACTTTTCTAAGACTCATCTGTGTATCTTTGCATATTACTATAGTTCATTCATCTTGATTGATGTATAGTATTTCGTTGTGTGAATAACACTTCAGGGTCTTGCCACTTTTCCCCTCTGCCTAGAATGACTTCTCTTAGATGCCTACTTGTCTCTCTCTCTCCCTTCATTCATGCCATTATTCAAAGGCCACCTCATCCTAACACGATCTACAACAGTGCCCCATTTTACACTCTCTTTTACTCTTCTTTACCTTTCCCCATAGTATTATCACCCCTTCCCTGAATATTCTTGCTTTGCCTATCCAGATCCACTTTCCCCCTTTCCACCCTGCTCTGTGCCCTGCAGTAGATTTTAATGATTAAATCCTTATCAATCCTTCATTTTAAATGTACCTCTCTTTTCTGCCAGTACCCCGACTGAAAGGACTGCCTGATATTACTTATCTATCTTTTTTTTTATTGTTTCCCCCACTAAATGGTAAATTCCCAGAATCCTGCTGTATTACCAAGGCCTAGATTGGTGCTGAGCTCATAATCAGCATGCAATAAATATTTCAGTGAATTGCTCATACACAGAATACCACATTTTAAATGCTTACACACAAAAATTGCCTGCATATATCCCTTTCAAACAAATGCCAATATTTCTTTTTTTTTGCCAATATTTCTTTGAGCTATATACCTAGTAGTAGTAAAGTTGAAGCCTAAGTGGATATTTAATTTAGTAGATAGCACCAAATTTTCTCTGTTCTCCAATAGAAGGAGCCAGGGCTCCATAGAGAAATGGCTGACTCTAGGACTGGGGCAGGGAAAATATAAAATGAGCCAGGAGCACCATAATTTTTTTGTAATTATATAAAACTGAACAAGCAGATAAACAAGAAACCCCTGCAATTATAGATATATGTTAAAGGGATACAGGAGCCAACTGAAAGAGCTTTCAGTGGCCAAATTTGAAACAATTTGAGTAACAAAATTAAATATCATTGGATTATAATTCAAAGTATAGAATAAATATTAACAAATCCATACTGATATTAACAAATGATTGAATAAATAAAAGGAGAGTAGATAAATCTTCTGTACAGAAGAATTCCAAATAATTTATGTAGATGCTCTCTAAAGCCAGGGGAGCATAACTGCCCACTCCTTAAGTGTAGGATGTGCATAATAACTTCCTTATAAAGAGTGGAGTTTGGAAAAAGAGAAAAAGAGGAGTGTTGCAATAGAGAAAAAAGCCAAACACTGCCTCAGCCAGGCACTCAAGGTGTGCTCATCAATGATAAGTCATGTTGAGAACATGTACCCTTGCTGTGATGTAGAATTATGGAAAATGCATTAGACAAACACAAGCTGAAGGATATTCTACAAAATATCTGACCAGACTCCCTAGAATTGTCAAGGTCATCAAAAACAAGGAAGGTCTAAGAAATGGTCACAGCCAAGAACAGCCTTAAGTGATATGATCACTAAAGATAATGTGGATTTTGGGTGGGGTCCTGAAAGAGAAAAGGGGGCATTTTGGTAAAAACTAAGGAAATCTGAAGAAAATATGGACATATAGTTAATAATAGTGTATCAATATTGGCTCATTATTAGATGGCATCACCAACTCAATGGACATGAGTTTGAGCAAACTCCAGGAGATGGTGAAGGAGAAGGAAGTCTGGTGTGCTGCAGTCCATGGAGTCGCAAAGTGTCAGCCACAACTGAGCAAGTGAACAACAACATGGGTTAATTAGTTGTGATAAATGTACCATAGTAATATTAACAATAGAGAAAACTGGATACAGGGTATATTTGAGCTCTCTGTAATATTCTTTCTTTTTTTTTCACTTCTACCACTTTATTGCTACCAACCCATCTCCCTCCACCCTTGTGCACACATGCTCAGTCATGTAACCCCACGGACTGCAGCCCGCCAGGCTCCTCTGTCCATGGACTTTTCCAGGCAAGAATACTGGAGTGGGTTGCCATTTCCTTCTCCACTGAGCTCTCTGTAATATTCTTATGTCTTTTCTGTCAATCTAAAACTATACTAAAAGAGTTTGTTAAATGTTTGGAAAATACCCTATCAGGATGGCTATAATTAAAAATACAAGAAATATCATGTGTTGCAAAGGATATGGAGACACTGGAACCCTCACACATCACTGTGGGAAGATAAAATAGTACAACTTTGGAAAACAATTTAGCTGTTCCATGTAATGTTAATTAGTTAAAGTGTTAGTCGCTCAGTCATGTCCAACTCTTTATGACCCCATGGGCCATAGCCTGCCAGGCTCCTCTGTCCATGGCATTCTCCAAGGAAGAACACTGGAGTGGGTTGCCATTCCCTTCTCCAGGGGATCTTCCCCACCCAGGGATCAAACCTGGGTCTCCTGCACTGAAGGCAGATTCTTTAGCATCTGAGCCACCATGGAAGCCCAATGTTAACTATGGAGTTACCAAATGGTCCAGCAATTCCACTCCTAGGCATCTACACAAGAAATGAAAACATAGCCCCACACAAAAGCTTGTACATGAATGTTCATAGCAACATTATTCATAATAGTTAAAAAGTAGAAACAACCCAAATATCCTTCAGCTGGTGAAATAAACAAATCTGACTTACCCATTCAATGGAATATGATTCAGCCATAAAAAGGAAGAATTCTGAGACATGTTACTACATGGATGAGCTTTGAAAATATTAGGCTAAGAGAAGCCAATCACAAAAGCCACATATTATATAGCTCCATTATATGAAATGTCCAGAATAAGCAAGTACATAGAGACAGAAAGTAGATCAGTGGTTGCCAGGGTATGGGGAAAGGTGGGAATAGGATGTGTCAGCTAATGCATACAGGAGTCTTTTTTTTTTTGCCTGCAGCAAAGAGCTCGGTTTTTTATTAAACATGTTACCAAAAAGGTTTAGTCAAAAAAAGCCAAAGTCCATGTCATCAACAGACTCTTCAGATTCTTCTTTCTTTGCTTTACTTTTTTCTCCTCAGCTGGGGCAACAGTGGGGAAGGGGCAAAGACCTCCTGCCACAGCAGGTCCACCAGCCCCCACATTGCAGATGAGGCTTCAGATGTTGACATTGGCCAAAGTCCTTGCAAACAAGCCTGGGCAGAAAGGCTCAACATTTACACCAGCTGCTTTACCGAGGGCATTGATCTTATCCTCCGGGACTGTCGCTTCACTTCACTGTTGTGCAGGATGAAGACCAGCAGATGCAGGTGAGCTCGGAGATGGAGGCTGTGCTGCAGGTGAATGCTAAGCAGGGGCTGCCTGAAATGATCCTAGTGGCTGGATGAAGTGAGGGCCTCACCTCAACACGGCCTCAACTTCCTCAGAAGGACCGATCACTTTAGAGGCAGCTGAGGAAGGGGACAGGATGTCTTTATGGAGTGGTGACCATGTTCTAAAACTAGAATGTGACAATGGTTGCACAACTCTGTAAATGTACTAAAACCATTGAATTGTCTGCTTTAAAAGGGTGAATTTTATGGCCTATAAATTCTATCTGGAGAAAGCTGTTATCTAAGGGACTTGAATCAGAAAAGAATTCTAAAGTGTGTTAATTCGGGGGACGCTTTTTCTCTTTTTAATTTCTAATGTTATTGTATTGTGATCAGAGAATGTTATTCCTGTGATTTCTGAATTTTTGCAGACTAAAAAATGAGTTATTTCTGAAAATGTTCTTATGGGTATTTGCAAAAATAAATGCATTCTATATTTGTACAAGGTAATCTCATATATTGTGGAAAATTCTGAAAGAGATGGGAATACCAGACCACCTGACCTGCCTCTTGAGAAACCTGTATGCAGGTCAGGAAGCAACAGTTAGAACTGGACATGGAACAACAGACTGGTTCCAAATAGGAAAAGGAGTACATCAAGGCTGTATATTGTCACCGTGCTTATTTAACTTATATGCAGAGTACATCATGAGAAATGCTGGGCTGGATGAAGCACAGGTTGGAATCCAGATTGCTGGGAGAAATATCAATAACCTCAGATATGCAGATGATCCCCCTTATGGCAGAAAGTGAAGAAGAACTAAAGAGCCTCTTGATGAAAGTGAAAGAGGAGAGTGAAAAAGTTGGCTTAAAGCTCAACATTCAGAAAACTAAGATCATGGCATCTGGTCCCATAACTTCATGGCAAATAGATGGAGAAACAGTGGAAACAGTGGCTGACTTTATTTTTCTAGGCTCCAAAATCACTGCAGATGGTGACTGCAGCCATGAAATTAAAAGACGCTTGCTCCTTGGAGGGAAAGTTATGACCAACCTAGATAGCATATTGAAAAGCAGAGACATTACTTTGCCAACAAAGGTCTGTCTAGTCAAGGCTATGGATTTTCCAGTAGTCATGTATGGATGTGAGAGTTGGACTATAAAGAAAGCTGAGTGCAGAAGAATTGATGCTTTTGAACTGTGGTGTTGGAGAAGACTCTTGAGAGTCCCTTGGACTGCAAGGAGATCCAACTAGTCCATCCTAAAGGAAATCAGTCCTGAATGTTCATTGAAAGGACTGATGCTGAAGCTGAAACTCCAATACTTTGGCCATCTGATGTGAAGAGCTGACTCATTTGAAAAGATGCTGATTCTGGGAAAGATTGAGGGCAGGAGAAGGGGACGACAGAGGATAAGATGGTTGGATGGCATCACTGACTCAATGGACATGGGTTTGGGTGAATTCTGGGAGTTGGTGATGGACAGGGAGGCCTGGTGTACTGCAGTCCATGGGGTCACAAAGAGTCGGACACGACTGAGCGACTGAACTCAGTATATATATATACTGAACCCTGTTAAGTAGTGGTATGAGCTTCTCTATATCCTTACTTATTCACATGATCTGATGATTTCTTAGAGAAATACCTCACTTCAAATATGTCTGAAAGTCTGCCCAGCAGCCCCAGTACTTATGTCTTGTTAGGTTATTCTGAACTATTTCAAACCTTCTCCATGTTTCTCAAATTTTTGCTACCCTTCTCCTAATCATCACATCCTACTTTATATATAAGATATAAAGGGTCAAACTGGATCACCTTCATCTGCCTGGTATCAAACATACAACTTACAACCGTCTACCCTCATCCCGTTCCATTTAACTTTTTTTTAACTGTTTCTTTGCTCACCGCTATTTCTTTTTTTTTTTTTCACCGCTATTTCTATTTCACATCATTCTCTTTTTCAGATTCATTTATTTCATTTTGCTGTAATTGGGCTTCCGTGTTGTCTCAGACAGTAAAGAATCTGCCTTCAGTGCAGGAGACCCAAGTTCAATCCCTGGGTGGGGAAGAGTCCCTGGAGAAGGGAATGGCAACCCACTCCAGTATTCTTGCCTGGAGAATCCCATGGACAGAGGAGCCTGGTGGGCTACAGTCCATGGGGTCGCAAAGTTTCAGACATGACTCAGTGACTAACACTTTCACTTGCTGTAATACTTACCTGAGTAATTCATAAAGGTTCTGAATATGCCTACAATGTGTTCTGAATATATCAGAAAATTAGAATCTGCAAATTGGAGCTTTGTTCCTTGTATTACTTCACTCCTCATCCTTCCCCACTCAGGGCCAGTCATTCTATTTACAGTCATCCCTCCGGATCCACAGAGGATTGGTTCCAGGACCCCAGTGGATGCCAAAATCCTCAGATGCTCAACTCTCATATAAAATGACATGGTATTTGCATATAACCTATGCACATCCTGCCCTGTACTTTATTATTATATTTTGGAGTGTATTTATTTTTATTGAAGTAATGTTGATTTATAATATTAAATAAGCTTCATATGTATATTTCTACTTTCGTATACCTTACAATATGCTCACCACCAAAAATTTAGTTTCCATCCATAACCTTACAGTTGATCCCCATTTCATCCTCCCCACCTTCCTCTGGTAACCACTAGTCTATTCTCTGTGTCTATGTCTTTGTTTTGGTTTGATTTGTTCATTTATATTGTTGCAATGGAATATACTAAGCCAAAGAAAAGAAATCTTGCCATTTTGCAACAACATGGATGGACCTTGAGGTTTTTATGTTAAGTGAAACAAGTTAAATGGGAGAAAAACAAATACTGTATGATTTTACTCATGTGCAGAATATACAAAACAAACAAAATCAAAACAAACTTTTAAAAACTGAAGTATGGTTGATTTACAGTATTATACGTTACAGGTGTACAATACAGTGATTAACATTTTTAAAGGTTATATACCACTTAGAGTTATTATTAAAACTCCCATGATACTTTAAATCATCTCTGGGTTACTGATAATACCTAATACATGTCAATGCTATGTAAATAGATGTAAATACAATGTAAATGCTATGTATATAGTGGCCAGCTCTGCAAATTCATGTTTTGCTTTTCAGAACTTTCTGGATTATTTTCTATCGAAAGCCTTGGTTCTTCTTTTTATGTTGTAGGCTTTCTCCAACTATTTCTGGTAATCCTTTGTTGTCTGTGCATATTGGTGAATAAGGGACAACTTGATTAGCAAAGATAGGTTGCCTGGGTTCCCTCTGCAGTTGTGTGTCTCTGTCCCCTCTCCTTAGCAGAAGGACTTTGTATAAGTGGGTTGTGTGTGTTGAACTGTCAGGCTCCCCTTTAAGGTAAGTGCCTCTGCCAGAGTCAGAAAGGGCCATTCATTCTCCTTACTCCCTGCAAACTGCCGAAACAGTTTTACTCTGGCAGTGGAGAACTTTAGTGTATTTCTCTCCTGTTCAAATTTGCTTCTCTCTTTTTGTTTTTCCATATATTTTGTGGAAGTCCAGATTACACCAAGGTCTGTTCTGTTGTTTTCTTCCCCTAGGATCCTGTATTCACACTAGCAAATTTTTGGAAGCAAATAGCTCACTTTCTTTAGTGTGAAATTTTAGGCTTTAACCTTGGAATGGGTTGGGGAAGGGGGTGTAGGACTGATCACAAGGGGGCCCAACTGATCCTTCTTTCCTGAATGCAATTCTTTAATTGACAAGACAGCTTCCCCTCCTCTTTGCATTTATTTATTCTGAAATTTTATTTTCTCTGGATTTAATCCAGTAATTTTCCCTTGCAGGTTTTGAACTGGACTCCTCTTTTATCACTGTGATCATATTCAATTTCTATCCTCAAGGGATCTTCACAATTTCTGAACTGCTGAAGGTACAGTTTGCTTTAATTATACCAGTCTCAGTCCTTTTGCTATTCTGATGTTTTAAGAGATTTGGAGAAGAGAGGATGGAGACAAAGTTACAAGCACTTAGGCTGCCATCTTGATCTAATCTTAACAAAATCATTTTCTTCTGTCAATTTGACTGAGGCAATGATAGTGGCTCACTCTGAGAGACCAGAGGAAAAGGCCTCTTCCAGTTCTGGCTTCTGATTAGTCAAGACTTCTAATAAGGGTGCATTAAGATTAATCTAGTTTTCTGCAGGCCAGTGCTTCTGAGAGCACCAAGGTGACAAATAGCAGGCATGATCTCAGAAAAACTGTACACAAAAAAATGTGCCCCCTCTCGGTGAGCTGATTAGAAAAAGGCACTCCTTTGGGTTGTTCTAGTTTAGTTGATAAGTCATGTCTGACTCTTTGCAACCCCATGGACTATAGACTGCCAGGCTCCTCCTGGGATTTTCCAGGTAAGGATACTAGATTCGGTTGCCATTTCCTTCTTCAGGGAATCTTCCCAACCACAGGATGCAGAGGTAGAGGGGACAAAACCTTAAGGGTATGAGGTGTCTTTCACGGGTTTCAGAAATGTTCTGAAACTGACTAGTGATGGTTACATGTACCTGGAATTCGCTAAAAATCATTCAATTTTACAGCTTGAATGTGTAAATTGTATGGTATGTGCATGGGTGCTTAACTGCATCTGACTCTTTTGTGACCCCATAGGCTGTAGCCCACCAAGCTCCTCTGTCCATGAAATTCTCCAGGCAAGAATACTGGAGTGGGTTGCCAGTTCCTCCTTCCTCCAGGGGATCTTCCCACCCCGGGGATAGAAACCAGGTCTTTTCTGTCTCCTGCATCAGCAGGCGGTTCTTTATTATTAGCATCACCTGGGAAGCCCTTTAAACACAAAGGAAAGTTTAAAGAATTTCACAACGAACACCAATATACCCCCCAGGTAGATTGTACAATTAACATCCTATCATTATATCCCAATAGCTTTATTGTATTCTAGCAGTACTAGAAATAGAAACAGGAAAAAGAAGTATCCCATTTACAAAAGTGGAAAAGTTATGTGTGAAACATCAACTGGCAAGACAAATGAGGACTCCCCAAATTCAGCTGTCCCTAGACAAAGGATCAGAAAGGAGCAACCTAGCAAGACAGAACATTTTAGAAAACTGATGTATTCTAGCCAAATGCCACGGAAAAACTGCGCCCCACCCCTCAGCCATGCCACCCTGGGCAGACTGCCTCGAGGCTGCCATCTTATTTCTCCCACGCCGTTGCTCAGCAGAGACCACGTGAGGAGCCTGCCGCCCCTCCCTCTTCACTGGGATGGTGGGCAAGGAGACCCTGAGCAGAGTCAGAACTTTCCCACTCATTAGTGTTAGTTCAGGAAGTGCACCGGTCTTGAAACTGAACAACTTTGGTTGACCTGCCGATGTCCCATAGGTATTATTATAAAAGAGTGAATAAACTCAGACTTTGGGAAACAAACATATCCATCGACAGTAGATCTTTTGAGGTGTTCTTTTTTTGGCGCTCACTAGGCTGCAAGAGGGGTTTCCCCTGAAGGGATTGGTCAGATTTGTTGTCAATTATCCTTGAAACCCAATAAGTCCACTGGAAATCCAACCTTGGTAGGCAGGACTTAACTCGACGGTTGGGCACTTGCCGCTTAGCGCGACCTCGTGAGCCCTGAGGTTTTGAGATCGAAGTAGATAGAACGACAAACAACCACCAACCCTATCATGCCTGTAGGACGGTGAGTGAAGTGGCTCCTTTGAGATTGGGTAACGCGGGGAGGGTTTCATGTCTGAACTTACTGACATGGACCTACTTTTTTGGCCAAGAGACCCTAAGTGGTGCCACATCTTTACTGAGGTTTTCAGTTATTCTATATGTTGTAGTTTCGTTCGTTATTCTCTAACATCTAGAAGAGGGAGATTAGAGTTACAGCTTTTATTAATGTGCGGGATGGAGAATTAAAGGCAAAGTATGTGGGAGAGTATCTGTCCGAAAACCGCCGTTGGGAAAGTGATGACGAGAGGAGGACCCTCAACCGCCATTGGTCGGTAGCACTGATGAGGTCACAATAGATGACCATTGGAGACCTGGCTCAAGTCACAAGTGAGCTCATATTTGGGAGAGCCCTCGAGATAGTCGCTGGACAGTTGGAGGGGAGCCTAGTTCTATGCATTCAAGCCAGCGGGGGCTCAAGCCATAGGAAAAAAAAAATTTTTTTTTACCTTCCCGCTCTCTCTAAGCCATCATAATTTGAGGTAGGATTTGAAAGGCTACGTCAGACTTCCAGTTGAAGATGTTTGTCTGAACAAATGTGTTTTTTCTCCCCCGAACTAGCTTTCAATGAAAGAAGAGAAATAAGAACAGATCCATAGCCAAAGGGAATCACAAGGGAAAGGTATGATTAGCGGGCCGAAATTGTGAGGATTTTCTTGAAGATAGGAAACAAATATGGTAAAATTAGTTGGGAAACCAGAGTCATTGAATCCATAAGGCCATAGAGAAATGGGAGAGGGCAGCTGTAAAACCAAACTCTCTGTTCTTTAACCTAGATCCCAAATACAGACGATGTCACAATCACCTGGATCATTGGATGGAAGTGATGATGAAGCCATCCCAGAAGGCAGTAAAAGTGAGGCATTTACTGGTGAGTAAACTTGTAACACTTTAAGTCCAAATAATTGTTAAGAATATGTCTAGGGAGCTTGAGTCAATTACCAAGTTATTCCTGAGAAGATCAAGTATAATGAAACCTTTAATAAAAAAACTAATAGCAAGGTGGAAATCAGTTTACCCGAGAGGGATCAGGGGATAGTGATCAAGTGGGCATTTCTGCTTTTACTTTGTTGTGGTGGTTTTAGTGAGAATGAACTCATGTAATATTTTGACAAAAACTTTATAATAAAGGTTGATCATATTTAGTGTTGCTAATGGTGTACACAATCGGTGGTCATTCTGATGGTGGGTGTGTATCTGCAGCATTCCTTAACATTAATATATCTGTCTATCAAAATTTAAATATACCTTCTGCTTGACCCAATTCTATTTCTAATATATCCTCAGAAATACTTCTACAAAGGCACAAAGGTCTGTGTTACAAGATATTCATTGTTTGTAGTAGCAACAATTGGAAGTAGCCAAATGTTCCAAAATAGGGGAATGGTTACATAAAATGTGGCATGTTTTTATTATGAAAGAGTACGCAGCCCTTAAAAAGAATTAGACAGACCTTCATGTACTGTTATATTAGGCTTAAAAAGCAAATTGTAGAGCTATACATATAGTAATGACACCATTTAAAAAAAACACTAAAGCATTCTATTTGAATACATACATATATACACATAAATACTGAGGAAAGCTATACACGAAACTTAGTGAACAGACACTTCCACTTTTTATCCTATATTCTTCTATACTTTTCATTTACAAAATGTTTGTGTGTCATTTGTATAAACAAACAAAACTGAAAGATAAGCATCAATAGAATAGAAATAGTTTATAGAACTTCCCAACCACTAATAGCTAAAAAAACAAAAAAGGAAATTCAGTCAGTCCAGCAAAAGTAAGGAAAAGGGGAAAAGAAACAATGAAGTGTGATAATTAGAATTTTTTTCTTAAATGACAGGAATATGTACACCCATAAACAGTTGTGCCTTGGTGTCCACTGGGGATTGGTTCCACAATCCTGTCTCCACACCTGCCTCCCTCCCCACCCCTATTCCCCCATATGCCCCCACCTCCCCCCACCCACTACCTCTGGAATCCCCAGATGTTCAAGTCTCTTATTAAAATTGTGTAAGTCTCATGTAAAATGGTGTAGTACAGTCTGAACTCCACATATGCTAATGTGAACTGGCAGATACAGAGGGCTGAATGTACTACGCTGCCCGTAAAAATGGTAAGGTGAATTCTATGAGTACTGACACAGAAAAATGTCCATGTTATAATATTATGTGAAATAAACAGTCACAGAACAATTCACACAGTGCGATCTATTTTTTTTAAAGCAAAACTCTGTAAATAGCTAAATATATAGAGAAAGATATTTAATTAGAAAACCGTTAACTAAAGTTACCTTTGGGCATTGGAAGAAGCTGTCACCTTTTTTTGTAGTCAAAGATTGTTGAGACTTGGACATCTCTAATTTAGTACAACTGATCATAGTACTCTCTTCCCTGCTTGAAGCCCTTCAGTGGGCTACCCATGACCTAAATGGATTGAATCCAAACCCTGGAGCATGACGTTCAAAGTTCACCATGATCTGAACCCTACCTGATTGTCTTCATCTCCTACCATCTCATTGCATGCCAGTAGCACAGCATGTCATGCTTGCATTTGCTTAAATGTGCCATTCTTTTCCTCATACTTCCATGTCTTTGTACACATTGTTGCCTTTTTCAGTTAACCTGTACGTTTCTAGATGGCACCATCGTGATATGACAAATTAAGTGCAGATTTGTATAATAACAATTCCAAGTCCCCATTTTGTGGACTATGGAAAGTCTATTCTTCCACGAGGTTGGAGGGCAATTCCTCAAGCTCTGGAATAGTTTTGGGGAATCCTCAAGTAATGCATAAATATTCAAAAAATCAGTCCTAGTTGTCACTTGTCATCTCTGCCAGGTATTCATTCTCTAAACTGCTATGCTAGCGTTCAACTGATCACCGCTTGCTGTCTTTATACTTTTTAAAACTTTTTATTATATAATTTTAATATATACAAAATAATATATGTGACAAGTAATTTATGGAGTATAATAAAACAAACATCCAAGAACCCATCATCAGCTTAAGAACTAGAAGACTACCACTGCTTTTTTTTTTTTTAAACAGGACTTTTTTTAAAAATAAATATTTATTTTTGGCTGTGCTGGGTCTTTGTTGCTGAGTCTGGGTTTTCTCTAGTTGCGGAGAACTGGGGCTACTGTAGTTGAGGGGCATGGGCTCCTCACCACAGTGGCTTCTCTTGTTGCAGGGCACAGGCTCTAGGGCCCTCGGGTTTCAGTAGTTGTGGCTTGGGGACTCCAGACCAGGCTCAGTAATTGTGGAAATCTTAACCACTAGACAGCCTGGGAAGTTCCTACTAGAACATAACCAATGCTTTTGAATCTACCTAGATTCTCTGCCCCCTTGCTTCCCCTAAAGCAATCCCCTATCATGGATTTTGTGTTTATTATTTTCTTTCCATATTTTATTTTTATCACATTATATATCCATGAGTTTTCTTATTTTTGAGCTTTAGAAGAAGTATCATTGTATGTATTCATCTGTGATTTGCTTCTTTTCTTGTAACATTCCTGTGATTTATGGATGTAGCTACAATTTATTTTTTAACACTGTAGTATTTTCTTGTGTGAATATACCACGTTTAGTCATTCTGTTGAAGAATATTCTCTTGCCATTCTTTGAAATCTGTGTCACAGGTGATAGAGACTAGGAACAGAAAATCCTTAGCATGTTTTAAATCCTTTTGTCCTTTGTGCCACCACTAAACATTCTCCATATGCGTCTTTTTTTAGCACTTAGCATATTTAAGAGCAAGGATCAGCAATTTTTTTTTTCTGTAAAGGACTAGGTAGGAAATATTTTAGGCTCTGCGGGCCATATGGTCTGCTGCAGCTACTGAACTCTGTTGTTTTAGCATAAAAGCAGCCACAGAAAATATGTAGATGAATGAGTATGGCAGTGTTCCAATAAAACGTTCTTGATAGACAGGCAGCTGGCTGAGTTTGGTCCACTGGCCATCATTTCCCAAACCCTGCTCAAGTTCAGCTGAATTCCTGTAGCATTGTCCACTATCACGGTTATAACATGCATCTGTATCATCTCATTTCTTTTTCATTATCTTATTTCCCGTGCCTCATCACACCCTCATCCTGCCCTTTGTGATTCTGAGCTCCTGTAGCTAATGATGAGGCCAACTTTTAAGTCCAATTCCTAAATGAGTGTGACTCAAAGCAAGAATTATCATCAGTAGCCACAGCTGCAACAGCAAGTAGGGTACAGAAGTAAGGCCCAGTACTAAGAGGCCTAGGAATTGCTATACCAGATTTGAGGCTGGGATGCTGCCTTGATTTCTCTCCTGAGCATTCTGGGGTTTCCAGTTAGGACTAAAGCTGTTCCCTGAAAACTAGTTGCCTTGCAATTTCCTGAATATGCCTTATTCTCTCTCACCTTCAGGATTTAAAGTGAAAGTGAAAGTTGCTCAGTTGTGTTTGACTCTTTGCCATCCCATGGACTATATATGGAATTCTTCAGGCCAGAATACGGAAGTGGGTAGCCTTTCCCTTCTCCAGGGGATCTTCCCAACCCAGGGATCAAACCCAGGTCTCCCGCATTGCAGGCAGATTTTTTACTAGCTGAGCCATGAGGGAAGCCCAATGTGCTCCCTATTTTCCTTCTTTGTGCCCTCTGCTCATTCACACTCCCTTTGCCTGGCTAATTCCCACTTCCCTCTGAGATTTACTTTCTCTGAAAGCTACTCTTAACTCCCCAGCCCAACCCTTTCTCCACCCCACCACACCCTACCTTCCTAAGATGTGCAGAGGTCTCTCCTCTGTGTTCCTTTTCCAGTTCAGTCCCTCAGTCGTGTCCCAACTCTTTGCAACCGCATGGACTGCAGCACACCAGGCTTCTGTGTCCATCACCAACTCCCAGAGTTTACTCAAACTCATGTCCATCGAGTTGGTGATGCCATCCAACCATCTCATCCTCTGTCGTCCCCCTCTCCTCCTGCCTTCAATCTTTCCCAGCATCAGGGTCTCTTCCAGTGAGTCAATTCTTCACATCAGGTGGCCAAAGTATTGGAGCTTCAGCTTCTGCAGCAGCCCTTCCAATGAATAATCAGGATTGATTTCCTTTAGAGTGACTGCTTTGATCCCCTTGCTGTCCAAGGGACTCTGAAGAGTCTTCTCCAACACCACACTTCAAAAGCATCAATTCTTCTGTGCTCAGCTTCCTTTATTGTCCAACTCTCACTTCCACATGTGACTACTGGAAAAACCATAGCCTTGACTAGATGGACCTTTCTCAGCAAAGTAGTATCTCTGCTCTTTAATATGCTATCTAGGTTGGTCATAGCTTTTCTTCCAAGGAGCAAGTGTCTTTTCATTTTATGGCTGCAGTCACCATCTGCAGTGATTTTGGAGCCCAAGAAAATGAAGTATATCACTGTTTCCATTGTTGCCCCATTTATCTACCATGAAGTGATGGGACCAAATGCCATGATCTTTGTTTTTTGAATGTTGAATTTTAAGCCAGCTGTTTCACTGTCCTCTTTCACCTTCATCAAGAGGCCCTTTAGTCCCTCTTTGCTTTCTGCCATAGGGTGGTATCATCTGCATATCTGAGGTTATTGATATTTCTCGTGGCAGTCTTGATTCCAGTTTATGCTTCATCCAGCCTGGCATTTTGCATGATGTACTCTGCATACAAGTTAAATAAGAAAGGTGATAATATACATCCTTGGTGTACTCCTTTCCTAATTTGGAACCAGTTCATTGTTCCATGTCCAATTCTAACTGTTGCTTCCTGACCTGCATACAGATTTCTCAAGAGGCAGGTAAGGTGGTCTGGTATTCCCCATCTCTTTAAGAATGTCCCACAGTTTGTTGTGATCCACGCAACCAAAGGCTTTAACATAGTCAATAAAGCAAAAGTAAATGTTTTTTCTGGAATTCTCTTGCTTTTTCTCTGATCCGGTGGATGTTGGCAATTTGATCTCTGGTTCCTCTGCCTTTTCTAAAACCAGCTTGAATTATCTGGAAGTTCTTGGTTCATGTATTGTTGAAGCCTAGCTTGGAGAATTCTGAGCAATACTCTGCTAGCGTGTTCGATGATGGCAGTTGTGCGGTAGTTTGAACATTCTTTGGCATTTCCTTTCTTTGGGATTGAAATGAAAACTGACCTTTTCCAGTCCTGTGGCCATTGCTGAGGTTTCCAAATTTGCTGGCATATTGAGTGCAGCACTTTAACAGCATCATCTTTTGCTCATCAATAGCTCAGCTGGAATTCCATCACCTCTACTAGCTTTGTTTGCAGTGATGCTTCCTAAGGACCACTTGACTTCACATTCCAGGATATCTGACTCTAGGTGAGTGATCACACCATCGTGGTTATCTGGGTCATGAAGATCTTTTTTGTACAGTTCTGTGTATTCTTGCCACCTCTTCTTAATATCTTCTGCTTCTGTTAGGTCCATACCATTTCTGTTCTTTATTGTGCCCATCTTTGTGTGAAATGTTCCCTTGGTATCTCTAATTTTCTTGAAGAGATCTCTAGTCTTTCCCATTCTATTGTTTTCCTCTATTTCTTTGCATTGATCACTTAGGAAGGCTTTCTTATCTCTCCTTGCTATTCTTTGGAACTCTGCATTCAGATGGATATATCTTTCCTTTTCTCCTTTGCCTTTTGCTTCTCTTTTTTTCTCAGCTATTTGTAAGGCCTCCTCAGACAACCATTTTGCCTTTCTTTTTCTTGGGGATGGTTTTGATCACCGCCTCCTGTACAGTGTCACAAACCTCTGTCCATATTTCTTCAAGCACTGTATCAGATCTAATCCCTTGAATCTATTTGTCACTTCCACTGTATAATTGTAAGGGACTGTGTTCCTATTACCAGCCTTTATCCACTCTGTCCTATAATTGTCTGCCTCACCCACTAGGCCAGTTGAGAACTGTTTGAGGGCAAGGGTTGTCTTTGTATACTCAGTGACTGGATCATAACTGGTCCTGAGACAAGGTTTGTTCAGTATTTGCCTGGATTTGACTAGGAGAAGGAGCTGGATTCAGTCTCCAGTGAAGATCACCGCTGGCTGAGGGTCCAGCCAGGGGATGGACCGACTTTCTAGAGCCAGATTGCCACTCTCTCCTTGAATGTGCATTGCTTGCTGCTGTGTTCTGTGTACTTGATGATAGCCTGCACTAAATCCAAGAAGCTTGCTCTCCTTTTGGGCACTGTGATTTGGCTCATCTCAATAAAAGAGTTGTTTCATTATTCCTCTTTTTTTTTTTGTCCTGGTGAGTGGGGCTCTGGATATTTTTTCCTAACTTGTCTATACTTGAAACAATTTTATGGCATATCTCCTTACTAAATTATAAACTATGGGAAGTACTGTATTTGGAGTTAGAGAAAAGCTGGATTTGGTTAAGTCTGCTTTTTTGGGCTTCCCTGGTGGCTCAGATGGTAAAGAATCCACCTGCAGTACGGGAGACCCGGGTTGGATCCCTGGGTTGGGAAGATCTGCTGGAGAAGAGAATGGCTACCACTCCAGTATTCTTGCCTGCAGAATTCCATGGACAGGGGAACCTGGCAGGCTATAGTCTATGGGATCACAAAGAGTCCCACATGACTGAGAGACTTAAATGTCAGTATTCAAATGTTTGTGACTTTGGCAAGTCATTTTAACCTCCTTCCACAAGCCTGTTTCTCATCTGTAAAATTCGGATGGCACTTGACCTATCTCACAGTGTGGTTATGAGGATAAAATAAGATTGTGTGTGAAAGTGCTTTGGAAAACTGTAAAATCAACTGCAAATGGAATTTTGTATTAGTTCTGTATTCCCTTCTGAGATCTAGCACCATGCCTTGCCCAGAGTAGTTTGCTCAATACATTTTTGTTGAATGACCAAATGAATTGGCAAGAGAGATAACGCTATCTGTGGGAATAAAGGACATTTAATAGAATCAGGAAAAACAGATCATTTGGCAATAGAAACATCCATATGGTGAGTGATAATTCAGAAGTTGGGCATTTATGGATAGCTCCAAACCCACATTCCCAATGTCTGCGCTTTGTTTTGCTTATTTTAAAAAGATGAATTTTCTTTTAACATGATTTTGGCAGCTGAGATAAGCTGTTAATTTTGACTTGAAGCTAAATATGCAGTCCTTTCAAAGCAGGGTTGGCCCCAGGCAATACTGTGAGGTCAGCAAAATGTACTCTCAGAAATCTTTCCTCCCTTGATGGTAACTTTTCCTCCTACCAACACTGCAGGGCCTACACAGAGTTCTGTTTCCCTCCAAGCACTGAAGACTTTTGTATTATCCTTTGTTTCTAAGAAGCATTCACCTAAAAGGGTCAGGAACTAAGTCTCTCTGGTTAATTTGCATTTGAAAGAAGGATTCCTAGAGAAGGCGACTATTTTTATCAGAAGGAATGAATAAATAGTTGTGAAATTTCAGGCATTAAAAGAAATACTAAGGGTTATCAGCCTTATTCAGATCACCATGGTACTTCACCTACTGCTGTGGTCTCAATCCTGGAGTTATTTAGAATCACCCAGAGAACCTCTTTAAAATACTGATAATTGAGATTTAATTCCATTGGACTAGGTTCAGGCAGTCCAGTTGCTCAGTTGTGTCCGACTCTTTGCGACCTCATGGACTGCAGCACACCAGGCCTCCCTGTCCATCACCAACTCCTGGAACTTGCTCAAACTCATGTCCATCAAGTCAGCAATGCCAGCCAACCATCTCATTGTCTGTGGTCCCCTTCTCCTGCCTTCAATCTTTCCCAGCTTCAGGGTCTTTTCCAGTGAGTCAGTTCTTCGCATCAGGTGGGCAAAGTATTGGAGCTTCAGCTTCTGCAGCAGTCCTTCCAATGAATATTCAGGATTGATTTCCTTTAGGATTGACTGGTTTGATCTCCTTGCAGTCCAAGGGACTCTCAAGAGTCTTTTCCAACACCACAGTTCAAAAGCATCAATTCTTCTGCACTCAGCTTTCTTTATAGTCCAACTCACATCCAAACATGAAAAGTGAAAGTGAAAGTCACTCAGTCGTGTCCGACTCTTTGCAACCCCATGGACTACACAGTCCATGGAATTCTCCAGGTCAGAATACTGGACTGGGTAGCCTTTCCTTTCTCCAGGGGATCTTCCCAACTCAGGTCTCCCGCATTGCAGGCAGGTTCTTTACCAGCTGAGCCACCACATGACTACTGGAAAAATCTTAGCTTTGACTAGACGGACCTTTGTCGGCAAAGGATTGTCTCTGCTTTTTTTTTTTTTTTCTCTGCTTTTTAATATGCTATCTAGGTTGGTCATAGCTTTTCTTTCAAGGAGCAAGCGTCTTTTCATTTCATGGCTGCAGTCACCATCTGCAGTGATTTTGGAGCCCAAGAAAATAAAGTATGTCACTATTTCCATTTTTATCCCATCTATTTGCCATGAAGTGATGGGATCGGATGCCATGATCTTCATTTTTTGAATGTTGAATTTTAAGCCAGCTGTTTCACTCTCCTCTTTCACTTTCATCAAGAGGCCCTTTAGTCCTTCTTCACTTTCTGCCATAAGGGTGCTGTCATCTACATATCTGAGGTTGTTGATGTTTCTCCTGGTAGTCTTGATTCCAGCTTGTGCTTCATCCAGCCTGGCATTTCACATGATGTACACTGCATATAATTTAAATAAGCAAGGTGACAATATACAGCCTCAGTGTACTCCTTTCCCAATTTGGAACCAGTCTGTTGTTCCATGTCCAGTTCTAACTGTTGCTTCTTGACCTCATACAGATTTCTCAGGTGGCAGGTCAGGTGGTCTGGTATGCCCATCTCTTTAAGAATTTTCCACAGTTTAAAAAAAAAAAGAAGAATTTTCCACAGTTTATTGTGATCCACACAGTCAAAGGCTTTAACATAGTCAATAAAACAGAAGTACATGTTTTTCTGGAATTCTCTTGCTTTTTCAATGATCCAGTAGATGTTGGCAATTTGATCTCTGGTTCCTCTGCCATTTCTAAATCCAGCTTGAACATCTGAAAGTTCTTGGTTCACATATTGTTAAAGCCTAGCTTGGAGAATTTTGAGCATTACTTTGCCAGCATGTGAGATAAGTGTAATTGCACAGTAGTTTGAATATTCTTTGGCATTGCCTTTCTTTGGGATTTGAATGAAAACTGACCTTTTCCAGTCCTGTGGCCACTGCTGAGGTTTCCAAATTTGCTGGCATATTGAGTACAGCACTATAACAGCATCATCTTTTAGGATTTTCAATAGCTCAGCTGGAGTTGCATCAACTCCACTAACTTTGTTCATAGTGATGCTTCCTAAGGACTACGTTCAGACCTGGGCATGGGTGTTTTTTGGGAACCTGATTTAAACCTAAATTGGCCCTGCTCTTGAGAGAAGGAAAAGCTGAATGCCATTGTAAGATTAAACCTTAAAGTAGGATGGAGGTAGAAAGACTCAACTCCATAATAAGCAAGTGCTTGGCAGCACCAAAGGAAGAAGTAGTCTGAGACTGATTTGTCCCCCACTCCCAAACCCCCAGAGGAAAACTGCCTGGCCCTATTAGTCCTTAAATCTACTTTCCAGATGGTTCACAGGTAGGACAGTACATAAAATTTCTGAAACAAGGGGATAAATTTACTCCAAGTCAGTAAATCTTCAGTTGATGAGATAACTTTAGAAATGATATAACACAGAAATGATCTTGTTTATTTTCATTTATTTATTTTTTGATCTTGTTTTAAAACATGAGATCTGTGTCATTTATTTACATTTTACTGAACATCATAGATTCAGCATTTGTAATTAAGTTCCTTGCTTTATAAAGCAGTTCCAGGATGGGCAAAGGGTGAATACACAATGTATAGTTGGAGCATCATTGCTTAAGCTTTGGCCTCCTCAGTCATCCCCCAGCAGTCCCTTGCTGCTGATAGCATAAGAAAGCCCTTATTATGATAAAATTTTTACTATGTCACCACTGCTTGGTTTGACGCATCTGTATTTCTCTCCTTCAAAGACGGTCCTTCAGAAAAATGGATAGAGAACATGCACCACCTTTTCCCCAGAAGTTGTCTTTTCTGGACAGATTCTTAAAAAAGGCTTGCTGCAGAAACATATTTCTGGGCAAGCACTGTCTGCTGTTTTTAAGGAAAATCCCACCCATGAATAACAAGGCTTCAAAGAGTAACTATTCACTGACAAGCCCCTCCTCAGAGATGTCTAGAGAAGAACCCAAACCAAGCACCCCGGGGAATCCCCGTGATCAAAAAAGGAAAACTGCTTACACTCTGCCTATTTAGAGAGATGCCTACAGAGAAAGAGGGATGGACAGTAGATAGTCCTGTCTTTATTTGTATCTCTTCCTTTATGCATATATTTACCTTTATAAATAGCTACAGATTTATTTATTTACTTGATTAAAAGAAGGCCAGTAATACTTCATCTGGGGGTATTAAGTTTAACTAATGTTTCTAAGGTATGAGTTGAACTTACAAGATGAAAGATTCTGTGTATGGAATATGTGTACAGTTCCCAATTGGGTTTAATCTGATAATGCCATAAATGTATGGTGTCTACATTGCACAGTTTTATTATTGTGGTTTCATTGAGTTAACCATGAAAAATGTATTTTACTGTTGAGAATGTCTTTAGTATTTGTTGACAAACATTTCAGTAGACACCCAGGTGGCCCTAGAGGTAAAGAATCCACCTGCCAGTGCAGGCGACACAGGAGACCTGGGTTTGAGTCCTGGGTTGGGAAGATCCCCTGGAGGAGGAAATGGCAACCCACTCCAGTATTCTTGCCTGGGAAGTCCCATGGACAGAGGAGCCTGGTGGGCTATAGTCCATTGGAGTCACAAAGAGTTGGACACGACTAAACATGCACACATGATTGTATGTTTTGGTTAGCCCCAATTAGTTGATTCTTGACGTCAAAGATGTTTTACAAAGCAACGTGGGTTTTTCTTCCTTTTAAATTGGTCCAAAGTTCCAAAAAGACACAAAGTTCTAGTCTTCATACATTACACAGTAATATCTAAGTTGGTTTGTGCCACAAAACGTAAATGTTAAATTTTTTTAATTACATAAATTACATATTCATACTAAGATGTGCTAAATATGTAAGAATCGACCTGGACAAAATAAGTTAAGGTTGTAAAATGTCAAAAGGAAGATTTTTATTAATCAAAAAGAAAAAATATTTTCCTCTAAATCTCACTTAAGGATATTTCGCGCAAAACTTAACCTAGTAGGTTAGCTACTGGGTCATTCAAAGTGAGCCTAGAGCTCAGGAGCCAAGGATCTGTGCTTTTAGAGCTAACATGTAACACGGAAGACTGAAGGGCTTAGATAACCACGTCAGATTGGGAGCTATTATTACAACCACATAGTTGAATATTAACAGGATTCGGCTATCCTGTATATTAGCACAAAAGTTTATCTTTGGCACTAAGATTTGTAATTTTTTAAATAGCTAGCACTTCCCTATATTCCTTCTAAGGTATATAATTACATGAATTAGAACATAGCCTACTTTTTTTTTTTTTTTGGTCTTAAAAGGTCCCTGGTTAAACTGCAAATCCTCCTAGAAAGGATACCACTTTGGGCTATTATCAGTTGGCCCATCCATATAACCTTCTAAGGAATATAACTACATAAATGAGAATGACCTTTACCATTAAGTCCTGAAAATTGGCCAGTTAATCTTCCCTTACGAAGACATGGTGTTATTTTATTCTCATTCAATGAAATATTCAACTCAGTAAGTATTTACTCTGCATTTACAGTTGTTCAGCACTGTGTGAAATGTGAGACACAATAAGGGAGGGTTTAATATTTTGGGACACCTTCCCTGGCCTTAAGAGCTTACATGTCTCATATTGGGCAGGAAGAACAACATGGCACATTCAAAACAAATAGGAGCCCATCTTTCCCCTTTGAGGCCTCTTATCTCTCTTCTCTGTGGCCCTGGGCCCTAAGTTCCATTAGAGCCTGGCTTTCAGCCTGTTGTCATCAAACCGCACAAAGCTGGATAGTGGCCCAAGGTGGTACCTCTTCTAGGAGGATTTGCTTTTTAATGAAGGACTTTTAAGGGAATAAAAAATAAAAAGTGGAACCGTGTAAACAAAATTAGAAAACTGATTTATTCTTAGGATTCTGATTTGTCTATCTCAAACTATACAATACAAACTGCTTTTATTCCCTCACAATCCCCTTACTACCCTGCTTTTAAAAGCCCAGTTTGGTCTCCATACTGTCTACTTTGGCCGACAGGGTAGACTCCAAAATTTTTTACTTCACCTGCCAGGCATCCTTGAGCCTCATCTTTCTTACTTCCAACCAGACATACTACTTTTCAGCCTCACTGCATTTTTCATATTTCCATAAACAGGCCTGGTCCTTTCCCAACTCCCTGCTTTGCCCCTGTTTCCACTGCTCAGGGTGCCTTTCAGTCCTCTCCCCTGTCTTTTTGGCAACTCCCTCTTGGAGACCCAGCATCAACCTCAATTCTTCCATGAAGCTCAAAAACTATTTCAGACTTCTCTCAAATGTCTTTCACCTGTTCCCACAGCACTTTGTACATTATAATACTGTTACAGAAACTAATTTTTAAACTCTTCTCCCACTGCTTCTCAATGACAGGACCTGGTATTGTGTCTGGCATACAGTGTTTCAGTGCATGCTCCTTGAATGTTTCTGCAGTTAGGAAGAGCAACAGGTTGTCAAATTTAGTTTTCTTTGCCAGATTCTCCTACCTCCCCTCCTCCAATACCCTCGGGTTAAATAAAAACTCCCAACAGGGGATTTACATGGCTTATTGTTGTTAATGTAACCAAATTTAAAGGTTTGTTTTTAGGATTAATGTTTTACAATTTGGGCTTGTGTACTATATTGGTAGAAAACATTGACTTTTACCGATATTGTTCTCTTAAAATGTCTGGAGAAATAACATGAACCAGGATTTCGTAAAAAGAAGTGGTTTTGTTTAGTCTGTAAATTACCGGGTTAACGGCTGATGGGAGCTGGAGCTGGGATTGGCCCTAGGAATTGTGCTAGAGGGACGTGTTAGTTACCTTCCCGTTCCTTGATCTTAGAATGTATTACCCTTTTAACTCTAGCCAGCCATCTTAGAGAATGCTCCCGGTAGGAAGGTAACAGGATTTGCATCTCTGTTACTGAGAAAAGTATCAAAACTCAGTATTGAGTCAGCGGCGTCCTTGACATGAAAGAGAAACAATGTATATAGCTCAACTGAATGAAAAACTCATTTATCTTCTTTGTATCTAAGCTCTTTTTCTTTTCCTTTCCTGTCTTATCATGACATCCTCCCTAGCATCAGGCATAATGGCATGACTGTTTCCCTTCATTTCAAGTTACTCCTCTCGCCTTGCAACCCCTCCTTATTCCTTTATCTCTTTCAAAGTTTCTATTCTCCGTTCCTTTCCTTTTACTCCCTCCCTCCCTCTTATTTTCCCAGCTAGCTCACCCCGCCCCTCACCGTCACCACCTTCCCTCCCCTGCAGACTCCTTCCCGCTCCTTCTCCCGCCACCACCCCTCCCTGCCCGCCTCGCCTTCAGGAAGCTCCAATCCGGAGCTCCGAAGGTGTCTCGAAGGCCCGCCCCCTCCTTCCTTTCCCCTTCTCGGCCCCCCCTTCTCCCTACCCCCCCCCAGTCCTGCAGACCTGGGGGCTTCGGGATCTGGGCGCTATGAAAAGTGTCTGCCCAGTCACTTCCGGTAAGGGCGTCGCGGCGCGAAGCTTCCCGCGGGACCTTTTAGGAGAGGGTGGGAGTTACCGGTGGGCCGGGGGAGGAGAGTGCCGCCTAGGAAGGGGAGCTGGAGAGGGAGGGGTAGGGAGAGCGAGCGCGAGGGCAGGAGCGCGAGCGTCTCCGGCGCCTCAGCGGCCCCTTTCCCACCGCCTCCCCCCGCGCCAGCTCCCCCGCCCCCCGGGCGCCTGCAGTGTTTCTCTCCACCCCCCTTTCGCAGACTGACGCCGCGCCTCCCTCGGTGCCGCGTGACCGGAAGTGGCGCCATCTTTAGCCTCCTGTGCTATTGACAATAACAAGCTCCGGTTCTCTCCCCCTCCCCCCTCCCCCCAAGCACTGCATCTCCCCTCCCAGAGAGAGGGAGAAAAGGAGGAGGAGCTGCAGCCTCACAGACTTACTGAGTCGCTCCTGCAGAAAGGGGGGAGAGAGACTGAAAAGCAGGGGAGGGGGACGGCACGGCCGTTTACCTGTCTGCCTCCTCATTCGCTCTCCCCCCTTGTTCTGCCTACTCCTGGTGTCAGCCTATCCTCCTTCCCAAACCCTCCCATTCCCCGGGTGGAGCCCCCCCTTCACTTTCCTTCTCGTCCTCTGTGTTTCTCCTCTCTTTATTCCCTTCCCCCTCTAGCATTGCCACCTTCTCTCCTACACGCACGCAGGCATATAAACGTAGGTTTTTGATGCTCGTCTGCCTGTTGACCCCGCTATTTTCATGTTTCCAACAGGTTTTTCTTCCCCCAATCCCTCAGCTGCTGCTGCTGCTCAGGAGGTCAGATCAGCCACTGATGGTAATACCAGCACCACTCCGCCCACCTCTGCCAAGAAGAGAAAGTTAAACAGCAGCAGCAGCAGTAGCGGCAGTAACAGTAGTAACGAGAGAGAAGACTTTGATTCCACCTCTTCCTCCTCTTCCACTCCTCCTTTACAACCCAGGGATTCGGCATCCCCTTCAACCTCGTCCTTCTCGTGCCTGGGGGTCCCAGTGACTGCTCCCAGCCACGTACCGATACAGAAGAAGCTACGTTTTGAAGATAACCTGGAGTTTGTAGGGTTTGATGCGAAGATGGCTGAGGAATCCTCCTCGTCCTCGTCCTCATCTTCACCAACTGCTGCAACATCTCAGCAGCAGCAACTTAAAAATAAGAGTATATTAATCTCTACTGTGGCTTCGGTGCATCACGCAAACGGCCTGGCCAAATCTTCCACCACCGTGTCTAGCTTTGCTAACAGCAAGCCTGGCTCTGCTAAGAAGTTAGTGATCAAGAACTTTAAAGGTAACCAGGGCCAAAATCCATGATCACGTACTCAGGATTTGACACTTGAGTGGCCACGTGCTCTATTTATGCTAATATGTTAAACAGTATAGAGGTGGCCTAATGTTTTATGCATAATCAATGAGGAGGAGGGAGGTCCTTTTTGGGTGGAGGGTTCATTTTCCGGGGGTGGTTAGTATCCTGCTGAAGCATACACCAGGTATTTCTGTGCAGTATTTTGAGGTCTGTCTCAGCCTATTGTATCTGATCTGTTATTCTTCATAACACTGGCAACCGATATGATTGATCCGGATTTTACAGGTGAGAAATTTGTACTCTAAAAATGTTTATTTATTTCAGGTGCATAGTGAACCTTGGCACTGCTGGGATTTTTATTTTTATGCTTCAGTAGGCCATATTATCTAGTCCCTAGAAATTCAGGTAGCAATAGTGATCTTCTCATGTTCCAAGAAGACTTTTGTGTAGATTTATAATGTTGAATACTACATTCTTGGAACTCATGGAAGCAGTAGTTGGAGAAAAGTATTTATGATCTCTGCATTTCTTTCCAAAGGTAGGGTTTGGAAGTGAAAAATACCGTGTATACACAGAAGTAGTAACTCTAGTAGTAGCTCATCTATTTTTTTTTATCATATCACTGAAATGGGTTTTAAAGTACTGACCTGCAGCTTTTAGGAGAATTTGTTCAAGTTTTTGAGGTATGTGATTGAGAGTATTATGAATGCATTGATGCAAATATAAAAGCAATTTTGCATAATGTAATTGAGCTACTTTTTAATCTATTGAGTGTGTTTAGGTTTCTCTGCCTGACTTTTTCAACACCCTAACTGGCAACTAATGCTAAAATGTTTATTAAGTGGAGAAGTGAAATGAATGAACTAAAGTAATATTGACCAGATCAGTGCCTTGTGGCTAAATATTAGGATTGAGAAAATTAGATTCCCCATGATTGTATTTTCACCATTAGTGTAGAAATCAGGAATATGCTCTATTTTGTCTCAAGCAGAGGGTTATAGTGTTGTTTGTTTTTAACCTTTTCTTTTTCCTGTCACTCCACTCCCACCTCCAGGCTCTGAAGTGTTGTAATCTTTCTGATTTAATAGTAGACCTGTCTGAGTAAATATGAATTGTAATTGACTAGTTTGTTCACTGTTTTACTTTAAATATATCAATTTAATAGCCAAGGATTTTTAAAGATATGAGCTATGACCCTAATTGCATTTGTATACTGGTTTCAGAGATTTTGTTTGGGTTTTTGTTTCTCCCCCTCCTAAAATAGAAACACATTATTAAGGTATCTGGATGTTCTAATAAAAAAGAATTGCTGGTCAAGGAAGTTTAAATTAAAGCCTGGATTAAGATGTTCCTGTTTATTCTGAAAGTGCTACATAGGTTCTGGAGTTATTAGAATGTTTTGATTTCTTTATATTTCATTCTGCTCATAAATGTAGTTTAAATTAAAACATGAATTAGGATGTTTCTCTCCATTTCTGTAGATGGTACATAAATATGGGAGTCAGACAGACCTGAATTAGAATCCCAGTTTTGCCATTGACCATCTGTGGTGACCTTGGGCAAACTTTAGTAAATGAGTCTTCCAGCCTCAGTTTCCTTAGTTGCAAAATAAGGATAATAATACCATCCTTAGGACATTATTAGGAAGATTAAGATGTTTATAAAGTACTTTGTACATAGCAGGCACATAGTATTTTAAATCTCAGATACAAAATTCATGTTGACTTAGGTTTTACACATGTTGGAATAGGATCAGGATTAGTTTTTATCTGTCATTTTCAGATTTTTGTCTTTTGAAGCAATTCAAACAATAGAAAAAAACTCTCACCTTCCGTTTTAATAGGTGAGATAAAATGACTTGCACAGTGTTCTGGCATTTGAAATTTTATTACGAAGCCTAAATATAATGGTTAATAATTAGGTATGATAATTATAAACATCACAATTTACCCTTGAAGAGCAATAATACTAGTAGTTTATGGATCCTTTTGTTAGTATATCTTGCATGTTATTCTGATTATCAAACCTTTTATTATATCATCTAGATAAGCCTAAATTACCAGAAAACTACACAGATGAAACATGGCAGAAACTGAAAGAAGCAGTGGAAGCTATCCAGAATAGTACTTCAATTAAGTACAATTTAGAAGAACTCTATCAGGTATGTATAGGTGTGGATAACCAGATTTGGTAAGCATAAATTGAGATGCAGTGCATATGGAGTTTACTTTCTGAAATGGGTGCTTATGTAGATTTTTGGTTCCCTTCTAGTTCCAATTTCTTGATTAATGCATGCACTGTTTTATAAACAGACCATATATTCTGACATCAACTATGGCTACAGTCTTATTGGTATAAATTGGGCTTCTTGGACCCTTCTAATTAGGATTTACAGTTTGGAGTACCTTGGTATAGTAAGTTTTACCTGTAATAGAAACCTATAGCTTGGATCCCAAAGATAATTTCTGGTGACATTTTCTATTGTGATACTTCTTGCTAAGTGGTATTACCTATAGGAAAGGCCTCAAGAAATGCTGTATACTTTATTCTACCTCTTTCCTCTTGGCATGCTCTTGTCGTTTATTTCTCTTCTTCTTTATGTTTGTCGTATCTCTTGACCTACAAGACACACCTTAGCCCCCAAAACAAGCAGCAGGTTGTTCATCAACTTGGTCTGAGGTTCAGATTTGTTTCTTTTGCTTAACAAATTGATCTGTCCTTGAAATGTTTAACTTAAAAATACAGTTACAGATTTAGACTTCTTGTTACCAAGATACTTTGCCCTACTGTATTTTTGCCACAACCAATTCAAGAAGTTACTTTCCATTATAGTGTTAGCAGTTTCATATTTTAAAAAAGTGCTGCAATGGCTTGAGTTTTTGTATTAATGAGTACCTTGTAAGAAATTATGTTGGTTCAGTTTATCAAAATTTGTATTTTTCATCTATTCATTTTAGTTGTGGAAGTAGTATGGTGATGGACAAATAGTGGATCAGGAGTCAAGACAAAGGGATCTAGTTTTGGCTATATTAGCCTGTGATCTTGGGCAAGGTATTAAACCTCTCTCAGCTTCTGTTTCCTCCTCTGTAAACAGGGGGAAGAACTGCTGTATCTATTTCACCAAGTTGCCTATAAGACTCAAATAAGATGTTTGTGAAAAATACCGTGAAGCACTATGATAGAAATATAAGTTGATGTTATCACTAGTTCTTTCATAAGCCACAGTATGATTTTTTTACTTAAGAGTGTGTCAATTGAGATCACCAGTTTCTGTTTCTATTTAAATAAAATGTATCAGCACATGCCAAACTCTCAGAATGGTGCCCACTGCATAGTAATCATGCTGTGTGGTATACACACGTGTCAGGTAATAGTAGTAGTGCTAAGGTATTACTAAGGCGAAGCCCACCTCCTTTGGCTGTGTTGGTACGTTACACATGTGGGTCCTGAGTTGTACAATAATAAATGTAGAATTGCAGTTAGACTTGAAGTGGTTATGTGGTCCAGTGTTTTTTCTTCATGCAGTGTCTGTGATAGCCTACAAAGTAGGGTTATCTCATTTAAGCATTATAGAAATGCTTTGTGAACTAGATAAGGTAGTAGTAGTTATCCCCATTCTATGACGAAATGAAGTCTCAAAGGGACTCTGCACTGGAGAGCATATTGGCAGAGCAGGGGACTTAAACTGAGATACCCAAATTTTTAGTCCAGTGCACGCACTCCACGTGCCTCTGTAGTGCAGTGTTTGAAGCAAATAGTCTTACTTTAGGGGAAAGAAAGCCTGTCATCAGAGAAGGTAATTTTTGTTCATACATGCATGTATATGGTGTCTCTTTGGAGATGCTGGCATACAGCTTTAATTTCAGTAATGTGTTATGTATTTCATGTTTATAACATTTAGTTTCTAGTTTTTAATTTTATTTTTTAATTGGTGGAAAATTGCTTTACAGGGTCGTGTTGGTTTCTGCTGTACAACACAAATCAGTCATAATTATATATCCATATATATATATATATATTCCTCTCCCTCTCGAGTGTCCCTCCCCTCCCCTCATCCCACCCCTCTGGGTCATCACAAAAGGCCAGACAGGGCTCCCTGTGTTATATAGCAACTTCCCACTATCTTATCTATTTTACGCATGATACTGTAGTCAATGCTACTTTCTCAATTCATCTCACCCTCACCGTCCCCTACTGTGTCTATAAGTCCATTCTCTACTAGGCTCATCCACTACCGTTTTTCTAGGTTCTGTATAAGTGCCTTAATATACGATACTTGTTTTTATCTTTGTGATGATTATAGTTGTTAATGAACTCTATTTGCTGTACTTTGAATATTTTTCTGGGGCATGTGGGTTAAAAACTATCTTTCCTGATAAATTTTTTTTTTTTTTTTGGCCATGCAGTGTGGTTTTTGGGATCTTAGTTTCCTGACTAGGGATTGAACCCGCACCCCCTACAGTGGAAGCACGGAGTCTTAACCCCTGGACTGCCAAGGACGTCCCTTTTCCTGATACATTGTTTCTGTTAAATCTCTTTATGTTTCAGTAGCTCATAGCTCACATTTTTGTGTGTTTTTCCTTTCTTATGCTTCAGAATTTCTACCTGGTGTTGTTCAGTTGCATTTCTTTAGCCTAAAATCAGTTATAACTTTTTACTGTTAGCATTTTTATAATACTTTACTACTTCTGCTATAATAAATTTAAAAGCATTTGTTTCTAGCTCTTTTGTTGTTTTTTACCTTAATTTTGTAAATGCTCCTTTGGATTGTTCTCAGAAAGATTATATTGAGATGTTCAAGTTCAAAAAAGAGGATAAAAAAGTTAAATTGTTTCATACCATCTGGATTTCAGGTGCTTGTTGCATTTTTGAGTGGTTGTTTCATTTTTGAGTGGTTGAAATGTAATTTAAAAGTACTCTCCTAAAATTGAAACAATATAGAAATATGTAGCATACCAAACAAAAGTTCTCCAAACTCCTCATTCCCCACCTCTCTCTCTATCCTTGATGTAAATACTTATTTGGCATATGTCTATGCAGAACTTTTTTCTATGAATGAAAAACCATTTTGCTTTAAAGCTTCAGCATGGAAGTCTTCCCTAGTGTAGATTGCATATACTTCCTCTTAAGTTTTTAATTTCTAGAAAAGAACTTGCTGTTCTGAGTATATTTGCAATAAGTAAATGTCATCTTTTAAAAGTGATTCAAAGTGAGACTTATCTTTCCTCCACAACCTTGAAATCCTATAAGAGTGAGGCAGTGGTTCATGTTTTGGTTTGGATATTTTTGTTTGTCTGTTTGTTTTTTAATATTTATTTATTCTTCATTGTGGCATGTGAACTCTTAGTTGCAGCATATGAGATATAATTCCCTGACCAGGGATTAAATTTGGACCCTCTGCATTGGAAACACGGAGTCTTAGCCACTGGACCACCTGGGAAGTCTCTGCTAGTTTAATTTTGATTGACAACAGATAGGAGTATGGTTAAATGCACTGACTTTTGAGTTGATCAGCCTGCCTTAGATTAGAGATCTGCAACTCATGATAACTTTGGGTCTGTTACTTCTCTAAGCCTTGGTTTTCTCATTTGCAAAACAGGGAGACTAACACTACCTGTATGGCGTGGTTATAAATAAATACTGCGAAAAAGTACTTAACTACACAGCCTGCTATATGTCTGTCATCGATGATGATAATGATAATAAGTAGTATTTGAGTTTTTAAAAAAAGATATCTTTATTTTGAGATTACATTTTATTATACAGCTCTAAAGCCACACATATTTTTAAATTCTAAATCCACACTAGGCCAGAACAGCTGGCTCGTAAATAGATTACATTCCAAAGGTGCATCAGATCCATGGCTGATTCATGTCAATGTATGACAGAAACCACTACAATATTGTAAAGTAGTTAGCCTCCAACTAATAAAAAAAAAGAAAAGAAACCATCATTAGCCAAACTGAAAAATAATAGAAAAAGAGAACTATCTGGGAACAGTGTCCCTCTGCACTTCTCAAGAATGTGTCTTGTTTTTACATGTGGTATCTTAATAGTTGAAATCTTGGTTTTAGTGTGTGACTTTTACTAAGTAATATTTTAAGTAATGGGATTATTTTCCTCATGTTCTCAGCCTTGTGTGAGTAGCTGTGTAGTGTTGTTGGTGGTTTTTTTTATAATTTTATTTATTTATTTTTGGCTGTGCTGGGTCTTCATTGCAGTGCAGAAGTTTCTCTTGTGGCGAGCGGGGGCTTCTCTAGTTGGAATGCTCAGGCTTCTCACTAAGGTGGCTTCTCTTGTGGAGGACATGCTCAAAAGTTGTGGTGCATGGGCTTAGTTGCTCCATGGCATGTGGAATATTCCTGAATCAGGGATGGAAGCTGTGTCTCCTGCATTGGCAGGCAGATTCTTTACCACTGAGCCACCAGGGCAGCCCCTGTGTAGTGTTTTTAAATCAGCTGCCTCTTTTGGAGCTGGCTGGTTATTTCTGTATGAAAGTGTTACATTTATTCTTGATATAAATGTCTAGTTCTTTTTTTTTTTAATGTCTAGTTCTTATCTTTGACGATTAGTTCCTACTTCAGATCTGATGAAAATAATTCATTAATAATGGGAACTCTTGTTTGGTTTGCTGCTTGTGAAATAAATATTAAATAACGAGCCAATTAGTGATTGTAAATGAATCAATTAGTGATGTATTAATCTAGTGGATGGCCACAATACTAGAAAGAAATAGTACATCCATCCAAGTATAGTTTATTTCCCATTGTAAAATGGGGTTTCTTAAGTAGTCATTGGATATGGGAGACTAGGAAGATTCTTAGCAGAGGTGATTATTGTATTCTGTGTTGATAACTAGCTATTGTGTTCTGTAAGTTTAACTGTTGATATTTTTAAGCTTAGTCTGTCACATTACTATTACTCCTGTTTTTACTGCATTGTTAATACTATCCCTGCTATTTACCCAACCACAAATTCTTAGTCCTTGATAATTTGTCTTAGTTAAGCTGTTTTTACTGGATGTAAAAAGAAAAATAATTTAGGTTTCATTATTTGGCTTCCTTCCTGCAATTCTCAGTTTTTTATATATTCTGATCATTTTATTTTAGCCATTTTTACTAGACATAAAAAGACATAATTTGGGTTTTATTGCTATATCAGTTGTAAAGTTTTGTGATGTGGTTTTTCTTTCTCTATTTAAGCATATGGTTTGAAAAAGAAGCCCCAACTCATTAGATCAGCGACCAGAGTTCAGCACCCTGGAGGGAATTGAATCTTTAAGTGTCTCTTGTTGCTGAATCAGAAAATTTTCTAGATTTCCTCCCTTACCATTAATTTTTGCATTCTTTGTATTTTTTACCCTTATTTTAATCCTCATTTTTAAAATTCTAGTCTTAACCTCATTTCCACTCTTCGTCCTAAATGGAAGCTTATGTGCCTTTGCTGTTTCTTAAATCTTGTATTCCATAAAGCATCTAATTTCAGGAACTATAGTTTTGCATTTCATTTGCTACACATTTATATTTTCTTTGGAGTATTTTTTGTTTGTTTTTCTTCAGATAAACATGTTTCTGATGCAACTTGGAGGGAAGAGGCTGGGATTTGGAACAATAAAAGTTAAAACCTTATTAAAATATTCTTATTTTATAGCTGACACCTGCAAAAAGGATTTAAGGCAGCATATTTAACCAGTAGTGATTGGGAGCTTAAATAAAAAGATAGTTTTTATTTAAGAGTCTTATAGAATTATCTAGATTGTTTACTATAGTTACCTGTGAAATGAGGTTATATTAGTAATAATTATACCAGATCAAGCTTCCAAGGATTTCCAGAGTGTTTAATGAAGTGTAAAATAATACATTTCTAAAATTCCTTTTCAAAAGATCTGGAATAAAATAGAGTTTACCTCAAACTCCTAAGTGGTGATTTAACTCTTATTTGTATTTCTATCCCAGCATCTAACAGGATAGAGTTCTTAGTAAACACCCCATTCTTCTTGAGTCAGTGACTGTTTACTATGTGCAAAGCTAGACAAATGCCATGGACATATAGAGATCACTTAGTCCTTGCCCCTGAGGTCTTTATATTCTAGTAGGCTCATGAAGTTAGTAGTTCATGACCAGCATTTTTTTAAAGAAGTAAAATAGAAAATATCGGAGTAGGTCACATATGGTAATGGTAAGTGCAGGTTCATGAAGATACTGTTTTGTTTACATAAATTAATTTTATGTGCAATGGATTGTGACATAAAATGTATTTTACTGTGGCTTGTCAAAAACTTCTGGAAGCCACTGTTTTAGGCACACATGATTGTTCCAAACAAACCTTGCTTGAAAGTGAGGAAAGCAGAGTATTTAGATCACGGGGTGTATGGAAGATTATAAACAGACATGAGAGTAAATAATGGTAATATTGAACCTTGAATTCCATGCTGGAAAGTATGATGGTGGGAAAGATAGTGTTTTATTGGGGGAGGCAAGTACTTAAATTTTTTGAATATTTTATATATTCATCTGACTCAAAACCCAAAAAAGAGAGCATGTAGTGAAAAGTTTCACTTCCACTCCAACCTCCCTCCTCCAGCAAACAAATGTTATTAGGGGTATCATTCCAGAAATGTTTCATGTGTGCAAAAACAGCTATGTGGAGGTTTTCTCAATTTTCTTTTTTATATATATAAATGATAGTAGACCACCATTCAGCACCACACCATTCAGTCCTTTGTTTTTTTATACCTGTTAGGGAATTTCTCCATAACAGTACCTGAAGAGCGTGATGGAAAAGTTGTTAAAGATGGAAAATTACTGGATCTGGTCTATATGTTAAGCAGTCAAGGCTATATTAGAGACTAGCAAGGGGTTCTATTCCATCTTGACCTTCAAAAACTCACCTTAGATCCTCCTGCCTTTGCCTTTCCTTTTTTTTTTTTGCCTTTCCTTCTTCTTTTGCTTCTAATAACTTAAGCCTGGTGACAGGATGAGATGGCTGAATGTCTTCAGCAATGCAATGGACGTCAACTTGGGCAAACTCCGGGAGATGGTGAGGGACAGGGAAGCCTGGTGTGCTGCAGTCTATGGAGTTGCAAAGAGTCGGACACGACTTGGTGACTGAACAACAACAAACAATCTTAAACCACTCTCCGACTAAGCACACGTGAAGCCATATGCATATAATGTGCGTGCACACGCACTTAGTCGCTCAGTTGTGTCCAATTGTTTGCAACTCCATGGACTGTAGCCTGCCAGGCTCCTCTGTCCATGGAGTTCTTCAGGCAGGAGTACTGGAGCGGGTTGCCATTTCCTACTCCAGGGCATCTTCCCAACTCAGGGATCAAACCTGCATCTCCTGCATCAGCAGGTGGATTTCCTACCATTGCTCCACCTGGGCCCAATTCTCTGTTTCTCACTATTCTCATAAGCTCTTTATCCACATCCCTCTGGGTCTTTGGAACTCCACCTCTTTACTTCTGCTCAGCAAACCTTTCCTGACTTTTCCCTGCCATAAAGATTGAGTTAGAGACCTCACCTCTATGTTTATCCCCATCATAGCACCTAATAGTGTGTTGTAAATACATATTTTCTGACCAGTTTTTGCTATATGCTGTAAGCCCCTTCTGTGTGTAGGACACATTGCTATTTGTAAGTACATTAGTTTTTTTAATATTTACTATATTCACCTGGTTTAGAGCCCCAGAAGTATTAAAGAACATACAGGTACATGAGCCCATGGTCTGGTCTCTCTCTGTCATTAAGGAGAGTTGGGGGCCAGGATATACACATTAAAAGATTCAGTGTTGATTCAGTGACAAGTCAGTGTGGTATGATTGTTGATAGCGCCATACGAGTCATTGGTAGCTGAGACAGTTAAGGAAAGCTTATTGGAAGAAGTGGAACCTCGCAGAGTAGTAAGGGAATGTGGTATCCTGTATGAGAAAAGATAAACAGGTGGGATGAGAACTAATGTATGGAAGAAAGTATCACAGCAGAAGGGAATGGTAGAAGTAGGACTTGGAAAAGTACTTGAAGTGGGAAATGTGAAGAAGATGCAGTACAAAGAGAATTTAAGCAGGGAAACAAGAAATGCTAAGAAAATTAGTCATTCAAAAGGAACACCAAGATACAATGAGAAGGAGGAAGAGAGAGAGTCCATAGAGGGGGGACCATTGTGAACCAGTCAGGCACATGAAATAAACATAAACGCACTCTTAGACATTTGTGGCCTGACCCAAGGCCCCATCGTAAGTGGTGGCCAGCAGGAACTTAGCTTTCTTATTCCTCTTTAGCTGCTGGATCTAAGTGGTCTGCTATTTCCTGGTAAGGTGTAGCACCTTTCCTCCTTTGGTGTAAGTGGTTTCCTTTAAGTTTTCTTTTCATTTATGAGTTTATTTGCTGGACCTGCATGCTGGGAATATGACTTCCAACTACATATTTATAAAATTCCAATCCAACCAACAGGACTTGGATAGTCCCTTAGAGTCAATTTTAATGGAATTTTTGCCTTCTGTTGTGGTGAGAAAGAAATCCTGGTGTTATACTTAAGTCATTACTAGTTGGAATCGTAGATTATTTCAGAGTCCTACCATGCCTATTGTATTAAATTTGAAAGTCTTTTGATACACCTAAGAAGAAACTCAGTGAAATCTCAGTTTTGTCCTTTTGGGATCTGACTATAAAAGACCAATACAACAATTAGAAGAAATAAAAATTTAGTATTTCTTTAGTAATTAATGTTTATTCCATTGTGCAAAATTTGAAACATCTTTATTTAAATATTCTTAAGCTGCAACATTGGATACAAATCCTTGTATAATTATTTCATTCTCATAACACTGCTTGCAATAAATTCTGCATTTCTCTGTTCAGGAAACCAAAGAAAGTATAAATAAATTTAAACTCAGTGGTAGTTGGACTGCCCAGTGAAAGTCACTCAGTTGTGTCCGACTCTTTGCAACCCCATGGACTATACTGTCCATGGAATTCTCCAGGCCAGAATACTGGAGTGGGTAGCCTTTCCCTTCTCCCTAACCCATCTAATAAACAATTGGTGAAATTATTTTTCAAACTCAAAATGGAATTCTGCTTATGAAAACAATTAACATTTTTATGAAATAAGAGAATTTATATGTAGCAGTTGTTATAAATTGGATATTTTTAGAAGGGAAGAATTTGACTTGATTCCCCCCCATACTTAAACTGTACTGCCAGAATAAACAGATTAATTTGGGGAGGGGTGGTATAGTACACTGGTTACGAAAAAAGTTCACTACTTGCATTGATATTTGGTTGTTTTACCTTGTGTTTTAAATGGATGAATAATCCTTTTTAATAATTTGACATGGTAGAAATAACAAATAATAAGAATTAGATGTAAATTATCAAGAAATATATACACACAGACACACATTCACTCCTTAAGAAAGTATGTGTTTAATTTTGCAGGCTGTGGAAAATCTCTGTTCTTACAAGATTTCTGCAAACTTGTACAAACAGCTGAGACAGATTTGTGAAGATCACATCAAAGCACAGATTCATCAGTTCAGAGAATATCCTTTTAAAAACAAAAAACCTTGTATTTTCATCTTTTCCTTCCTCTCTGTCCCTCACTTTTTAAACCAGCTTAGAATGGAATGCCTGTGTTTTGTAGATTTGTTGTTTTTTGTTCATCTTGCCTCTAGGGAAAAAAGCAAAATTTCACTTTTTACCTTTAATTAGGGTCCAAATCTACATTGTACTACTAATGTAAATAAAATTTCTTTATGTCTTTACTCTTTTTGTCCTAACAAATTTCCATTTGAGGAAAGATAATCAGGAAATAATAAACTGAAAACACAATGCTGAATTATACCTAAGACTTGCTTTTTGTTGTTTTGTTTTGACCTTGTGGCATGTGGGTTCTTAGTTCCCAACCATAGATTGATCAAACCCATGGCCCCTGGAGTGAAAGCACAGTCTTAACCACTGGACCACCGGGGGAGTCCCTAAGACTTGTTTTTAAAGGTTTTTTTCTTTCTTAGTGGAATCTAACATGTTTTTACAGTTTAAGAAGTAGCATTTAAAAAAAAAAAAGTAGCATTTTGTTCTATAAGTATTATTTAGTTTCATTTAGTATGTAGGGCTTTCCATATTTAAGACAAATGTGCTCTTAAACATTGCATGTATTAACTTGTCCTAAGCGTTTTTAAAATATCCTTAACGTGTATCGCACAGACTCTTTGGATAGTGTTCTTTTTCTCAAGAAGATTGATAGATGTTGGCAGAACCATTGTAGACAGATGGTAAGATGGAAAAAAGCATTACATTTCAGTTAAATATTGTAGTTAAAATAAGTTCCTTCAAATACAAGAATATTAGTTTTAAAAGTTTTGCAATAGGGGGACTAAAAACTAATTTTGGAAAAAAAAATAAAAACTAATTTTGGTTGAGTTTTCTACTTTAAAATTGCAAGTTATAGGTAGACCAGTATTTTAGAATGACTTATAGCTTAGAATCATTTTTATTTTTGTAGCACTATAAGTATTACAAGTGTAAAATGCAAATAAGTGTTACATTTTGTCAGTCTTAATGGCTATCCCACCTGTTATTTGGTTACCTAGCAAAGTGCCTGCTGGTCCTGCACTTTAGCTTATTCACATCACAACCTTTCCTTTTTCCCTAATCTGGTATTATTTTAAACCTTATATTCTGCAAGTTAAAAATCTTAAAATCTGTCCCACACATCCAAAATCCCACATATACAATTTTAAGACAGTTTCACCCTGAGAACCGTTGCTGACAAAAAATTATATGCCCCTTGATTCTGTTTTGATTTTTAGTTAATTTTCAAGTTGCAAAGAGGTCATAGACCCCTTTTTTCCTAGAAACTACAGCAAGAATTAAGATTTATTAATAGTTTAATAAAAAATGGTATGGGCATATTCTCAGATGTGTTAATCTGTATGTTTGATCCTAGTAGTCTAGTACATATACAAGTAAACCCTGCAGTCTTATTTTATAAAATATTTCAGCTTCACAACATATAAAAAATTGTTTGATTTCTTTTTTTCATTGACAGATCATGATCAGGAGCATTTTTTTGTTTCTGGATAGGACTTACGTTCTTCAGAATTCAATGCTACCATCCATTTGGTAAGGATGCAAGAAAAAAAATTATGAAAAGATTTGTTAACAAATCATAGTCAAATCTTAATTACACTAATAGAGTAATACAGGGAATATTCTCCTAAAAACTCACATTTAGCTTCTAGACTTGTATTTATAGCAGTTTTACTTTCTTATTTATGTCTTTTCTATGCTAATATTGGAGATAGCTAACATTCCCTGAGCATGTAAAAATTTATGAAGACATTTTTTTGTTAGCCAAAAGGATTGAAGTTTGCTCTGGACTGTCTGAATGTGCATCATTTTGTTGCTGATCAAGAGTTCACTCATTATCTTTTAACATTATTAGGGAAAATTCCATGTATACACAAAAATAGAAGAGTGTAAGGAGCCCTTCCCTCCACCATGTGCCTAGCTTCTACCTACAGCAATTATCAGAGTTCACTGATTTTTGAGTACTGAAGGCAGATGACAAATGAGCAATTAAGCCTTCATTATGAGTACAGTGAAGACCATTTTATAGCTTTGAACTAATTTTGTCTCTTGATTTGACCAAGGAAGAAATCCACCAAAGGAAATAAATCAATAAAACTTAGTTATGGAGGAAGATGGGAATTTAGCTTCAGTTCTCATTAAAGACAAAATGAGTTTCCTGTATGCTTTCATCTAATAATGTTATTTAAAATTAAATATGTGGATTTTATACTTTTACAGTAGTTGCTTCAAAGCCTGGAACCCTAATTAACATGTGGTGAGAAGTTAAGCAAGCCTCTCCAGAAGTGGTATCGTTTTAAATTAATTTAGATTATGTGTATATTTTTTTATTTTAGGGACATGGGACTGGAGTTATTTAGGGCTCATATTATAAGTGATCAGAAAGTCCAGAATAAGACAATTGATGGCATTCTCCTTTTGATTGAGAGGGAGAGGAATGGTGAAGCAATCGATAGAAGTTTACTCCGAAGCCTTCTAAGCATGCTCTCTGATTTGCAAGTAAGTTAACTACTTCACTTACTACAGAACTGATTGCTATACCTAGTCTGATGTTTAAAAAACAAACACAGAATTTCCTGGCGGTCCAGTGGTTAGAACTCCATGCTCTCACTGCTGAGGGGCCTGGGTTCAATCCCTGTTCAGGGAACCAAGATCCCACAAGATCTGTGGTGTTGCCAAAAAAACTTAAAAAAAAAAAGCCAGACTCATAATGCTGTTCACATATAGGGCATTCAGTAAACATTTATTGAATAATTGAACTTCTTTACTTTGTTACCCCCTCCCAGATTTATCAGGATTCTTTTGAACAACGATTCTTGGAAGAAACTAACCGACTGTACGCAGCTGAAGGCCAAAAATTAATGCAGGAAAGAGAGGTATTTAAAAATCATGATGAATAAATCCACTGTGTCTCATAATAGACCCTACTTTATAGAACGTAAGCTGCCCTTTCATTTATCTTCCAAATGTTAGGCTGCGATAATTTTACATGTGATTTTACTTATGATTCAACCCTGTCACATTTGACAGGACTACTCCCAGGATCTTTTGGACTTGACATTTACTAAATGATTTATGGAGAGGAAAACAATATATAAAAAACTTATCTTTGTAGGTTCCTGAATACCTTCATCATGTTAATAAACGTCTAGAAGAAGAAGCTGACAGACTTATTACTTACTTAGATCAGACCACCCAGTAAGTATTACACGCTCAGCCTAATAGCCTTAACCTGTGCTGCGGAATCACTTAAGGCACTTTGGGCATCCCCAAACATGTTAGTAAGTATTTTCAGGTAAAACTTGAGACTTTAACAGTTGTTTTCATAATGCAAACTTCAAGTTGTTCCTTCCCCTACTTAGTTTAGTCAAGGGTTTGATTATTGGTTGTCCATATGTGTTTAGGATATAATTAAAGAATAGTATTAAAAGCTGATGTGATCTTTGAAATCTTTAGGCTGATTAAAATTCAGCGAGCATTCATAGGAGAAAGTATTTCTCTGCTTTCCTTAATATTACCAACCAAAGAATTCCTATAAGCAGATAGGTAAATACTTCCTAGTAAAAGCAGAGAAGTTTAGGAAAAGCCAGCCATGGCAAGACCGTTGAAATATTTATTTCGTGATATACCAAAATTCTGAAATACACAATGTTTTCCTTCTAGGCATAAAGTAGAGTAACTCTGAGCACAATAAATTTATTCAGAAGAATAGGAATATTGAAATTAACAAAGCGAGCTAGTTAATTTTTTTATCCCCCAGGAGAGACTAAATTTTCAGCAGAATCAATTGTCTAATTCTACACTTGATCTTTGCCTAAAGGCCAAGAAGCGATGTTTGTCTAATTCTAAACTTCTTTTTTCCTTATAGGAAGTCATTAATTGCTACTGTGGAAAAACAACTTCTAGGAGAACACTTAACAGCTATTCTTCAGAAAGGTAATTGGCAATTTACAAATAAGAGATTACTTTTAAAATAGTAGCAAACAAGTAAAAACATTTTTAAAGCTTGCCTTTTTAAAGGTTTGATAGCAGATCACTGCATTCCTGAGGTAGGACACAACGCTTTGCCCCTATTCATCACAGTAAACTTGTAGGAGGTGCCTCTTTCCTTAACTTTATAAAGATACAGGAAGCGAGATGAGAGGAGTCTTAACCAACTCCAGTAAAGAAACAGTAGGAATTTGGGGATTCTTAATTTAATTTTTAAGGATAATTAAATAAGGAATAATAATAAGGAAATGTTAAATATTATGTATTTAATATTAAATTAATATTAATTATATTAAATATTAAATAATAAGCAATAATAAGGAAATGCATTCCTTTTTGCACTAAAGTGTTTTTGTTTCTAGCATATAAAACCAAGCATTTCTATTAATCCTAAGTGATATATGAGTATACCCTGAATTTTACTTTAACAGTGTTACAAATAGGCAAAAGTCTTACCTTTCTCTCCAGCCATCTTTTGTATAAAATATCTTAGAACTTTAATGCAGTTATATTTTTATTTCATTCTAAAAATCAAATACCTTAGGACTTCATTTAAACTTGGCCTATTGATGCATAATTTTTATATACCACAGGCCTTATCCAATACTCTGAAATATAACTGTGTACAGTAATGCAAATATAATATGGCTGTTGCACATATGAGGTATTTGTAACATGTATTTGAAAGTGAAGTGAAAGTCGCTCAGTCATGTCTGACTCTTTCTGACCACATGGACTGTACAGTCCATGGAATTCTCCAGGCCAGAATACTGGAGTGGGTAGCCTTTCCCTTCTCCAGGGGATCTTCCTAACCCAGGGATCAAACCTGGGTCTCCTGTATTGCAGGCGGATTCTTTACCATCTGAGCCACAAGGGAAGCCCAAGAATACTGTATTTATACAGACCAATTTTTATAAGTTGGTTTATACATGTGATCTACTATGTTAAATGGTACAGACCATTATATAATTTTTGTTTTTATGTAAGTTCCCTATATTTAGTTTTCACTTGGAAAGGTAATTATCTCTTTGAGTTTAATTCAAAGCACACTCTATATTAAAATTCACAGACTAGTCATAGTTCAAACCAGTATCAGAATAATTTTAACTTCTTTTTTATTTAAATACCTGACATTTTTGTTCACTTTTTTTTAAAATACCAAATGTTTCAAAAATCAGGTTTAAATAACCTCCTTGATGAAAACCGAATTCAAGATTTATCTCTCCTGTATCAGCTCTTCAGTAGAGTTCGAGGTGGCGTTCAGGTTCTCTTACAACAATGGATTGAGTACATAAAGGTATTAACATTAACCATTTATTTCCTCTCATGGCTTATAATCTGTATACCTAGAGTACATATGAATAAGTGTTTTCTTATTTGTTAGATCCCTTTTTTTTCAAGTAATGGGAGTTTTGAGAGCAGTCAGTCTGAGAATAATAGCCATGTGGCAAATTAACAATAAAACAGTTATCTTCGTGATGTGTGATGTGATTTCTAGCTCCAATAATTGTAGTGAATGTGGAAAAAGGAATAGGACTTTTTTTGGATCCAAATTTCTTTCCTGTGGTCTTACACTGAAGGCAGGTTGCCATTTTTTAAAAATTCAAGCTGACTTTAAAAGTAGGGGAAAAAATCCTAGAAACTTCTACAATAAGATCCCATTATGATATTTTATACCCAGTGGCTGTTCCTTACCTTGTGATTATAGATGAGTGGTATCAGTCTGGATGTTTTATCACTTTATCTTTTCTTTTCTTGATTTCAGAACCTGCTTTATTTTATTTAATTTTTTGAAATTTTAAAGTATGTGGGTATGTGTATATACTTAAAATATGATTTGGGGGGTTGTCTTCATTGCAGATAATTAAATTCTAGTAAAAAGTCATTTTTGTTTTTTTAGGCATTTGGTAGCACTATTGTAATTAATCCTGAAAAGGATAAAACCATGGTTCAAGAATTGCTGGATTTTAAAGATAAGGTTGACCATATAATTGATATCTGTTTCCTGAAGAATGAAAAATTTATCAATGCTATGAAAGAAGCATTTGAAACATTCATTAACAAAAGACCAAACAAGCCTGCTGAACTTATAGGTATTTTTCCAGTCCCTTTTCCCATTTAATGTTCTTCTTTTATAAGGTTTTGTGTATTAACATCTTTGTGCCATGTCTTTCAATAACAGTCTAATTTATTTCTAGTTACTTAGTTGGTGGTTTCTAAGAAGCTGGATGCAAGGAGTAGTCCTTCATGCTAAAGAATATCTCAAAGCCCACATTATCAAACATGGTCTTTCTTTGTAAGACAGTACATTGGACCCTGTTTACTTTTTATGTATAAAAAGCTTGATAGCTGTTTTACAAGCCTACAGCAATTTAGAGGTGGGACAGGGTACTTTTTCTTGAGGCCCACACACAGGAAAGGCTAGCACAAAATTACAGTTGCCAATGAGAAAGAATGTTCAGGATGAAAATAAACCTAAGAATCTGGGCCTATTTAGAGTAAAGAGTGTGGTGTACTGCAGTTCTTCTCAGTTTTCCCCAACTGGGTCAGAGGAGGAGGTGCCTGAGAAGACCCTTCACTTAAAGGATGAAATTTTGTTGGTTTACTATTTACCCTTAAAATTTTTGCAGTTTTTGCCTCCTACTCTGTAATGTATCTGATTTGTTTTAATAGAAAAGTAGTATTTCAGATTGCCTACCATCAGTGTAAAATGAACATTCCAGAAGATATGCCATGTCTTTCAGTGACTTTGACCTCCTGCACAAGGCTGTAAACACCTCCACCACCATCCCCCCACCAGAGTTTCTTTATCCCATTAGTATGGTAGAAAGTACATTAGGCCTGGAGCCAGAAGACTTGGGTTTGAGTTGAAGCTCTTGTATTTTTTAACTCTGTGACACTGAACAAGTCGCTTGATGATCTCCCTGACTTTGGAAACTTTTTTAAAATGCATGTGTACATGTAAAACATTGAAATACTCAGTATATCATACTCCTGTTTGATATTTATAGTGACCAGTATCTCATGGGTACTGATGATCACTGAACAACAAACTTTCCCCCCATTTTAGCGAAGTATGTGGATTCAAAGCTTCGTGCAGGCAACAAAGAAGCTACCGATGAAGAACTTGAAAAAATGTTGGATAAGATTATGATTATATTTAGATTTATATATGGTATGTATTTTTGTTTTAATATTGTTCTCTTAAAGCACTCAACAGAGAAACTGGCGAGTAAAATCAACCTGTAAGGTATATTTACTTGGGGGCTAAATATATAAAATTCTATTAAATTCCTTGCTTTTAAATTATTGGGGTACTTGAGGAACGTTGCTTAATTGCCTTGTGCTCTGACTTTTCCACTGTTAAGAGTCTTGAATTTTGCTGCTTATTTTAATCTCAGGAGTATTGATGCTAAAACTACTAGTCAACTAAAGTTTTTCTAAAGAAAAGTTAATTCAGTCTTAATTCTTTTCAGCAAAGAAGTCTTGAAATGTCTGGCACAAAAATCTACCTCTAATGTTTCTTGCATTTAGCAAACTTGTATAAAATGTGTACATTTAAATGACTTGGGTTAATGGTTTGATTTATTAAGCACTTTGAGTCAATTGTGTCAAAACCTTATATTGGAATGTAAAAGTTGTGTTTTATTATTTATATAGGTAAAGATGTTTTTGAGGCCTTCTATAAGAAAGATTTAGCCAAGCGCCTTTTAGTTGGGAAAAGTGCATCTGTCGATGCTGAAAAATCAATGCTGTCCAAACTTAAACATGGTATGTTTGTCATTCTTCTGATCCTTTTCTTCTTTAATTTCTGACAGAAAATATTAGCTTAATTTCTACTCTTTCAGTCAATTGCCTCTTTTGTCAGTCATTGTAAGTTCATATGATTAAAAATGTAAATTGAGTAAGCTCATGAGGTTTCCAACCTATTTACATGTGCAGAGCTGTCATAATTTTTTTAAAAAATAAAATATTGTTCTTGTTTTTATCATTTGTATAAAATTTCCCATTTATCTTGTGCCTTAAAAAGTAGATAAAGTTACTACAGGATTAAGATTTGACTCTGATTTAGTGGGGCATACACTTTGGGGTAAGGCTCTTTTTATTCTTATGAATAGTTACAGACCATATTTCATCCTAAAGTAAGTTTTACATTTCATGTTTTCAATTCTAAATTCTTTGTTTTTAACCACTTTAAAATATTGTAAATGTACGAACATCTTTACTAGAATGTGGAGCTGCTTTCACCAGCAAACTTGAAGGAATGTTTAAAGACATGGAACTTTCTAAAGACATCATGATTCAGTTCAAACAGGTAAAAGTGAGTTAAACTCTTAATTCCTCCAACTTAAATGTTATCTTCTTATTTTGGTTTGTACTGAAGAGGATAAGTAGAAACTTGTATCTCTTATAAATACTTCATAGCAACTTAGATGATAGTCACAGTAGAGGAAAATAATCACCAATGAAAAGTAAGTATATTTGACCTACTTCAAAATTTATTCTCAATATACTCCCAAAATAACACAAAAATAGAGATGAAATGTATTGAGCAGAAGAAGTCAGGACAGGAAAGGCTGTAGCTAGTGAAAACAGGGCTTCTAGCATCTAACCACTGGTGGTGAGTTGCATGTTCAGAGCTAGTGATAGAGATGGAAGAGGTGATAGAGTGGTTGTATAAGGCGTTTGGGGACCTTGGGAATGAAACGCTAGATCTATATATTTTGCAGATGTTGGTAGAAGCTAGTTTTGAAACATGTAAGATCATAGGTAATAGTGATAGCAAGATAGATTTTCCTCTCCTAGGGTTTTAACAGTGATTTCTTTATCACTATGTTGCTATGGTGGGAGATGAGAGTGGAAGACTCAAGAGAAAGATCAGGATTAGTAGGATCATGGGTCCTGTAGTAGTAGCTACAGAATAGGATTTACCTGCTTTGCCCTCTCCCCTTCTTCTTCCTTCCCCATTTCAGGTCACTCCCTGCAAACACACAGTGGAACAAGTGAAAAACCAGACACTTGGGCTTGCTGGTGGGGTGAGGAATGGGGGGTTGCTGCCGGGTTTTCCAAGCCATGTAGGGTTCTCCAAAAATGGATACTGCAGGTGGTATGGGGAAAAGAATGGAGAAGAAATCCTGTAACAGCCCAGTCATATGTGAGAAATTATTTAAGTTGTTAATGCCTCTGAAGGAGTCACCTGATCCGTGTGTACATTGTAGCAAAATGTTACCTGGTGTACTTTTCTGGAGCTTTTAATATAGGCTTCATTTATAGTTCTCTTAATAGTTTTGCCTTTTATTTTAAAGATGGTCAGTATTCACATGTAGTTTTGTAGTGAGGAGCTTCTTATAATGGGTCATTTTTATGGCATGAAACGTATGCATTTTAATTTTTTAAGATCTCAGTGTATGTGTTGATCTTATTGTAGTATATGCAGAACCAGAATGTACCTGGGAATATTGAATTAACTGTGAATATCCTGACAATGGGTTACTGGCCAACATATGTGCCTATGGAAGTTCATTTACCACCAGAGGTAAGAGTTACTGTTTTAAAAGTTCGTGTAAACACACCCATACCAAATGTCAACTGTTTTTAATGTTTTGTTCTTTTATTTATATTACTTCTATACCTGTATGATTAGAGCATAGCTTAAGATGCCAATTCCTGAGTTTGGGGCTAATTTCCTTGACTCTTCTTTCAGTTCCCCAGATTGTATTAGTACCCATCACTGCCCAGCTCTCAAAAATTCGTGATGGTATATTACCTGGGCCGGAGGGTGAGATTGCTGAGTGATGGATACTTGGGTAAATCCATCCTAACTCCTGGGGAAATGTCTTAACCCAAGACTGAAGCTTAGGAAAGGGGTTAAGGCTAGAGAGATAGATGCTGAGTCCTTCATGAAGATGATCATGAAAGCCCAGGGAACAGATCTCCCTCATTAAGAGAGAAAATGTGGAAACAAAAAGAACAGACCTAAGGCAGAACTTTGAAAAAGGCTCACAATTGGTAGGTGGTAGGAAGAGGTACCTATGAAGGAAACTAACGAAGAAGCACTAGTGAGATAAAGGAACCAGCATGATGCAGAGGCACAAAAAACACTGGAGATGAATGTTTCAGAAGAGGGGATGGGACTTCCCTAGTGGTCCAGTGTCTAAGACCACCAGCCCCCAATGCAGTGGGCCCGGGTTTGATCCCTGGTCAGGGACTATATCCCATATACTGCAACTAAGTTTATAAATAAATATTGTTTTAAAAAGAAAAGATGATAAAATGTTGCAGACAGATCAGAGAGGGTAAATCTGATTAATACTATTAAATTTGGTGGTTATTAACCTTACATCAGAGTGATCAGTGGCCCTATTGGGTATAGTCTTTAAAACTTCCACAGATTTTTACACATGTAAATATAAAAAAGTAGTGAATGTGATACTGGATACAGAGCTTAAATAAAGCATTATTTATTGTAGATGGTAAAACTTCAGGAGATTTTCAAGACATTTTACCTTGGCAAACATAGCGGCAGGAAACTTCAATGGCAATCAACTTTAGGACACTGCGTGCTAAAGGCAGAGTTTAAAGAGGTAAGTGGATATTCCCCCAACTTAGTTTTCATCTTCATCTTTTATACTGAGGTCATCCCTCTTAACTTGAAAGTTTTTAAGGTGTTTTTTTTTAAGGTGTTTTATAACTTTGTCTTATATATGTGCATGACATAGTGATAGCTTGTCACAGCTCTGTGTATATGAATGTGGTCTTTTCCACACTTGATTGGGCTCTACTACAAAACAAAACCAGTAACTCTTTTCTCCCACATCCTTTCCCCACCTGTGGATGCAAAATTCAAGCTGCCACTTTTGACAGGAAACTTCTTTTTTTGTTGCTGGGAGCTAGAGAAGAGAGTGGGTGTTAAGGGGAACAGTTCTCATATCTAATTTCAAAAAAATCCTACAGCTTTTCATGACTAATCTGAATCAGACATATTGAAAATGCATTGAAATAGTGGTTTCTTACTGCTCGTAATAAATATCTGTAATGACACATAAAGCTGAGTTATTAATTTTCATTACTTTGTTGTTCTGTTTTAATTATAAGGCTTAAAAAAGACCCGTAGAAAGGTCATTCAATCCTTCCTCCTATTTTAGGTAGGATCACACCTAAACCCTCCATTTAACATACTGACTTTTCTGGATAATGTTAATCTGTGGTTTTAAATCCACTAATTGAAAAATGCTTTTCCAGTAAGAGATTAGTTACTTGATTAATTTTCATGTGCTTTTTTTAAAAAATGATGGCTAAACACTGTTGTTTCTCCAACAGGGTAAAAAAGAACTCCAAGTCTCTCTTTTTCAAACACTGGTGCTGCTAATGTTTAATGAGGGAGAGGAGTTCAGTTTAGAAGAGATCAAGCAGGCTACTGGAATAGGTTTGTGTTGAATCAGTTGATTAGCAAGCATTATTCAGTGTCCACTATGTGCACCTCACTTGGTTAAGTGGTCTGGGGGACTCTAAGAAAATAATCCCTCTCCTCAGGACTTAGACCCATGGGGAAAGGGGGAAATGACACTTAAAATAGTTTCACAACCAGTGAGTACCAGTCTGTGGTGCTGACGGAGTGTGTTAGTTCATTCAAGCAAGAGACCAGTGTGGACTGGCACAATGGGGAACGCCTTCATGAAGGAGGTAGGGTTTGAGCTGGGCCTTCAAATTTTAGTTACATTGCAAGAGGAAATACCATGAGAAAAGGTATGGAGAAAGGAATGAGCACACCTTGGGCAGGAGTCATTTGGGCAGCGCGCCTAGAATCAGTAGATAGTAGGGCAGCTTGGAAGTTGAAGAGATTCCAGGCCAGAAGCTCCTGGGGGTAATTCAGGCATAAAGTGATAAAGAGCTTAGACTACAATGAGACCAATGAGAAGAGAGACAAGGCATCTCTAAGGAAGCAACTACTAGATACATGGAGGATGAAGGAGAGGAAAGAGTTAAAAGATGATTCCAGAATTTCTCACCAGAGTAGGTTGGTAGCTTCATGACTAACAGTTGGAAAGAAGATACAGTTTTATGGGGAAGATGATGACTAAAATATTGGACATACTGGAATTGATGAGCATAAAAGAGCCAGGTGGAGGTAGCCTTTAAATGTGGGGCTGGGGAAAAGTGGGATGTCATTTCTGAAGGTGTGATGGTTATCCACATGGAATGATAATTGAAGCCTTTAGAGGATGACCAGGAAAAAAGTGATTGGGTGGGACAAAGAGGATGTTGTTCATGAACCTTGAGGAAAAATGAAACAACTGTAATAGATGGGTAGGGTAGAAGCTAGACTGAGGTTGAATGTAGCTGTCCATGTTGATGTGCTAGTAACAGATAGCTAAACCACTCTTTCTTCTTCAGAGGATGGAGAGTTAAGGAGAACATTGCAGTCATTGGCCTGTGGCAAAGCCAGAGTTCTGGCGAAAAATCCAAAGGGTAAAGATATCGAAGATGGTGACAAGTTCATTTGTAATGATGATTTCAAGCACAAACTTTTCAGGATAAAGATCAATCAAATTCAGATGAAAGAAACGGTACTTTTTTTTTTTTTTGCATTCTCCGCATCCTGATGTACTAGAATTATATGTGTTCATAGTAATAAAGATTTATAAAGAAGATTTTAGCCTAGAATACCACCACCAGCATTAATATTATCTGGGCCTGTATCTAGCTCAGTGTATTTCAGTATTTGATTTTGTAGGGCCTAATACTCAACATAGTTTTATATACTGCTTTTTTGTGTGTTTTAGGTCTTTATTTTTCCATGCTATTAAACATCTTTGTAAAATGGGAGATGGCCACACAATATTCTTTTACGCAGCTCTAATAATTTATTCAGCCAATGTCTATTGTTGGGCAGTTAAATTTATAACTTCTTAGTATTATAAATAAAACAGCAAGGTGCATCTCTGTACCTAAATCTTAATCTTTCTGATCTTTCCTTATAAATTTATCATGGAAGTAGATCTTTTGGGTTAAAGAGTGTGAACGTTTTAAGAGTCTTAATACATTATGCTATTTTGTGTTCCAGAAAGACTGGACTAATTTACACTAATAGCATGAGTGCCTGTCTCACTGTGCCCTCGCCAGCACTAAAGATTATATTTTCTTTTTCTTTCTCTTCCAGCTTCTTTGGTGAAAAATTGGAATGATTTAGTTAGCACTTTTTTGATCAGCAGTGACTATTTTGTTTCTGTCATTTGAGTTTGTTAGAGACTTTTATTAAGGAAACCAGCAACTGCAGCATTTCCTGAAACCAGTTGGTTTCAATCTCAACAAGGTTTAATGTAGTACTTGAGAAAAAGTTTTAATATGGGGTAGAGGTCAATGTGGGCTTCCCTCATAGCTCAGTTGGTAAAGAGTCGGCCTGCAGTGCAGGATACCCTGGTTCAATTCCTGGGTCGGGAAGATCTGCTGGAGAAGGGAAAGGCTACCCACTCCAGTATTCTGGCCTGGAGAATTCCATGGACTGTATAGTCCATGGGATCACAAAGAGTCGAACACGACTGAGCGACCTTCACTTTCACTTTCAGAGGTCCATGTTAAGCTTCCCAGGTGGCGCTAGTGATAAAGAACCCACCTGCCAATGCAGGAGACATGAGAGACACAGGTTTAATCACTGGGTCAGGAAGATCCCCTGGAGGAGGGTGTGGCAACCCACTCCAGTGTTCTTGCCTGGAGAAGCCCATGGCCAGAGGAGCCTAGCAGGCTATAGTCCATAGGGTTGCAAAGAGTCGGACACGACTGAAGTGATTTAGCATAGCACAGAGGTCAGTGTTGCAGACAAGTTCCTCTTTTGTTAACATTCACACCAAAGGTGTGATATTCCCTTAAATTACTGTGTCATTTTAAAACATGTATACTGTATCAGAAAGAAGCTGACTACAAAATCTCCAAACTAGGGACTTCCCTGACAGTCCAGTGGTTAAGACTCTGTGCTTCCACTTTAAGGAGCATGGATTCGATCCCTGGTCGGGGAATTTAGATCCTACAAACTGCACAGTGTGGCAAAAAATAAAAATAAAGAAGCCCAAGCTACTCCTCTAATTTAAGTACTAAAGAGGAACATGCTAGCTGTAACATTAAAATTGGTTAACTGGCTTTTTAAACTGTGTATTTCTGACTTGTGTATTACAAAATAAAAATAAATTTTAAAGTTTGACTCTCAAAAAAAAAGTTTGACTCTAATTAGCTTAGCTGGATGGTACCATATTTTGTTTGAGTCAGATGTCAGTGTCAGTCACTTTTACAGATAAGCTAATGTCACACAGAAATCTGGTCAGCAACTGCTTGTGACACATTAAGATTTTGAGAACAGAATAAAAGGAAATGATACATTCTTCATCAGCTGTCTCTCTAGAAAAACCAAGATGGCATTTTTCTGTTAACTGATATTGGTATTACTTCATTGATACAGGCCACTAGGACAATCAGGAATTAATGTTTGTAGGGGTTTTTTTGTCATTGTATTTATGAGGTTTCTTTTGATTAATTCAGCATATTTAAAGCGTTAATTGTGTCATGGCCCTAAAACATACAGTTTGTATAAGTAATCAGGTTTCACTTCAGGTACAGTTCCTAAGTTTGAAACTTTTTTTATTAGGTTGAAGAACAAGCTAGTACCACAGAAAGAGTATTTCAAGATAGACAATATCAAATTGATGCTGCAATTGTTCGAATTATGAAGATGAGAAAGACACTTAGCCACAATCTCCTTGTTTCAGAAGTGTACAACCAGTTGAAATTTCCAGTCAAGGTAGGTACTTCTGTATTTTATTACAGAGCTGCTTATATATAAAAATTATATTGTTTTATATGTATATATAAATTAGATTTTTTAGACACAAATCTTACAAACATAGAATAAAACCTCAAGACCATTTAGAGGGACAAAAGTTTTCATTTCTCATGCTTATATATATGATTTTTAAAAAAAACCTTTATTGGCATATGTGGGCAGCTGTGACAAAGGGGGAAAACAATTTATAAAAGTTCTTATACTGAAAATTGAAATTTTCAAGTTTATTCACTTTAGTTTTTTTTTTAGCTTATTTGTTATTTTTTAAATTTTTTTTCTCCTAAGAATACCTTGCTATTTGACAGATTTGGTTATTTTAATTAAGTCTTCTGTTTAGTTAGCTTGTGTAAAGGTCCATTAAAAACCATACAGGCAATTATATTCCAATTTAATAAAACTATAAAGTCATCATTAGGCATCTTTTTGTAAAGTTTAGTGATAGTTCTGGCAAACTAAAATTAGTCATCACATGGATATGTTTCAATATAAATTCCCAGTAATGAAGCACCTTAGACAATGTGGTGGTGTACTGGACTGTATCTCATGTTATAGAAGATTCCTAAACTCTTGTGATGATAGATACTTTTTAGACTTTGGATAGACTCTTGACTGTTTCACCTTTTGAGCTTGTTTTCCTCTTTCGTAAAATGGAGATGATAATAGTACTTACCTCATAGGATTTTGGTGAAGCTTAAATGAGATGATATTTTTAAAAACTTAGCACTGGGCCTGACACATAAATGCTTGTTAGCTGTTGATACTGTCTCCTCATGACCACACTCTCACCCTCATCCTATGCCTTAACAATCATTTCACCTCCAGCCAGAGAGCTCACTGATACTGGATAGCTAAGGAAGTTATTAGGACCACTATAATAAATATGCTGATATTCTTGGTCTTTCACCATAATTAAGAGCAAGTCATTTTGATTTTCAAACCTTGGAATTCAAACTTCACTGAAATTTTGACTGCCCGATCAAACTACTTTCGCTCTTTAACTTTCTTGATCAAGTACGCATTTTACACAACCTGAAAAGCTATTAGCAAGCAAGATTATATTCTCTTTAAGGCTAGATACAAAAGACAGTGGACTTTTGTTGCCCAACAGCTAAGAATGCAATTGAGAACAAGCTATAAGCTTTCTTAATGATTTTTCAACAAGTAGAATTTAAAAATTCAAATCATTTTGGGCAAGTAACAGTTAAATCTCACATTAAACCTGGAATACAGAGATTTGAATTATGAGATGATACTTCACTTACCAAGCCAGTTGTTGTAGTAGTCGTGTAAATAGTGATTTCCATAGTATATCTGTAATTTATAAAAATGCAACCTGACTTTGAATTTGAGTAAACTCTGGGAGATAGTGGAGGACAGAGGAGCCTGGTGTGCTACAGTCCATGGGGCCTCAAAGAATTGAACACAACTTGGCTACTCAACAACAACAACAGCAACAAAACCTGACTTTGAGAACCAGCTTTTTTCCAAATTTAGGATCTAGTTATCTTCTCAAACTACCTTGGCAAAACTAAATAGTATTCTGTTTCCTTAAACTATAACATGTTCTTCGTGTGAAGTTATGATGGTCTTTTGTATTTGTGCAGAGAATAGCTGGTTCTTAGCAGACCTCTTTAAAATAGAGAATGTACTATATAACAATAGGACAAGATATGACAGTATGTGTATAGCAGAAAAACATTTTTAACCTGATTTATTTTCAACATGCTTTCCTCTTTAAGGAGATTTGAAAAAGAAAAAAAAATAAGGAAATTAAATACATTCAGTGAGCCTAAGCTGTTTTTTTTAAATTGAATATTGATAAAGGGGTTTGAGCCAGTGGGTTATGAACTATGCACTGAAAATTTGCCTTCTCTTACAGCCTGCTGATCTTAAGAAGAGAATAGAATCCTTAATTGACCGGGACTACATGGAGAGAGACAAAGAAAATCCAAACCAGTACAATTACATTGCATAAAATGTTGTTGGCCTTGAAGCATTTGCTGTCATATACAATAGCCAGTGGATAAACTAACCTGTTGTTGTTTGAATTCTTTTATACTACCAATGACCAAATGAAGCAGTGTAATGGGAATAGTTGAGTGACTTTTCAGTGGTTAACATGCCCATTTAAAGAGTAATACTTACCTTTAAGAAGAATGTTGTCGAACTCTTTGCATGTTATTTAGTATGATGTGCAGAAAACTCTTTTAAGAAAGTACCCGGTTTTCATGATTCCTATTTGGAACTGGGGAAGAGGTCCTTATGGCTATTAAAGAAGGAGGAAGGGGTTCTTATACACCATTTAATTATGAAGCAAAAGGTTTATTTGCTTAAAATGTCATTTAAAGATACTTAAACTGCATGCAAACTTTATTTACTGTACAGAGTTCTGGATGTATTTATCAAATAGAAAAACCACCCTGGACTTGATTGTTCACCTGTTTTGTGATTGCCCTTGAAGAGAAAAATACGTTGTCATAGCTCTTGATATTTTACTAAGTAATGTTCTGTTACACTGAAAGGGATGTTTTTAAAATTTTTATTTGGAAACAAGTTTTCAAGTAGAGGGACAGTTGCTTACATATTGTCTTATATACACACATCCTAAAATGTTCCATTTATGAGATGTGTGTGTATGGTTCAACCCTCAGTTTACTGTGCTGATTAACAGGTACTTATAAAAATAGCTGAAATAGAAAATTGCTGATCAGTTGTGCTAGAAGAACATGGTTGGAGAGAAAAACCCAATGATTTCTTCATATTAAAAATGAATATAATATGAGCATTGCAAAAGAGACCAAACCCACATTTGTAACTTTACAAAAGCAAAAATTCACAAACTAGTTTTCAACTTCCTTTAGACTTCAACATTGTTTGGACAGTTTTATCTTTAACTTGGACCAATTGTAGATTGTTCCAGGCTTCCTGGGATTTAGCATTCCTATTTTCTCTACCAAAGTTTTTTTTGGAAGCACCTCAACTTCTTTTCGTTGGCATATTAGTCTTTTCCTGTCATCCTTATTTTAACTTCCTTAAAGCCCTAGATAGAACTAGATCCTTCCTCCTTTCCCCCACATACCCCCTAGTTGGGATTTCAAATTCTGTATTGTGCTGATCTTCTTCTCAAAGTTGCTTAAAGATAAAGAGTTCTCATAGCCACTGGACACCTGCTTTTCAGAGGAACGTCCTAGGATTGTTCATACATAGAAAACAGCAAAAGTATTGTCTTTTTCAAATTGATAATGTGAGTAAAAAGCTTCTCTTTACCATCAGTGGTTTTTTGTTTTTGTATTTGGGGTTTTGTTTTGCTTCCTTGTTTGTTTTTCCTTGAAGCTTTGAAGGGAATTAATCTTGGAAGAGAAGCAGAAATTTTGTTTTGGTTTAAAAAAATCAGAACTGCTATAATGCTTTTTGCAGTAGTTTATTTCCTTGACTATTTGAAACTATTAGGAAGAATAGCTACGTCCTAACCCTGGGTCGGGAAGATCCCCTGGAGAAGAAAATGGCAACCCACTCCAGTATTCTTGCCTGGAGAATCCCATGGACGGAGGAGCCTGGTGGGCTACAGTCCACGGGGTTGCAAAGAGTTGGATGTGACTGAGCGACTTCACTCTCACTTTCACTTTCAACCCTCAGCTGAGAAGACCTTCAGCTCTAGTGTTTGCTATTGATTGTTTTCTTGAGTTCTCAAAGACCTGTGACCATATTTTTTTAAGTTGCCTGTTTTCTAATTGCATCACTTTACACACTGTTGTCTAATAATATGTGGTATTTAGAATGCCTTCTTAATTACTTTGAGCAGCCATTGCCTGTATTTTCTTAGCACCGCCTTGGTTGTCTTATGTGAACTCATCTGACAGGGAAATGCAGCTTTTTTGTTTGCCCTCTCTGCATACTGGACCGTCTGAGTCAGTGTTCTAACTAATCCCTGATGGTCTCTGAGCTACTGTTCTACCAGACTCAGTAGTTATGTGCTTCAGGAATTTTTCGGTAGAATTGGTCCTATTAGGAGACTCTTGGTGTCACCTTTGTTATCTTAAAAGCTGGTCCCTTCGCTGAGGCTCTTAATTTTTTGAAAACTTGATTCTGTTTCAGCTGAAAATTGGCAAGGCTATTTAAAAAATTGGTGGAAGCCATTTAAGAAATTGAAAAGTAATCGCAAACAACATTGGGTAGTTGTGACTTTCAGTTCTGTATCAGTTGAATTTTTGTGCTCTTTTCCCTGTGTACGTGGTGGTTCTATTTTTCTCCAATAAAACTTTTTATTTAAAAAAAATTTGTGGAGAAGATCTTTAAAATTCAGATATTCTAAGAATGTTATAAAACCACAGAACTTAAAATCTTCTTCCTAATGATTAATGAATTCATAGTTGTCAATTTTATTTTTAAAATTTCTCTTTATTTTTGTGGTGGTTTGATGATAATGCTATAGGAGTGTAGAGGGGAAGGGATGGTAACGGGTGATTTCCAGGAATCCTCAAGGTGAGTATTTATTCTTAACTGTCCTATTTTAGAAAAATCAAGCACAAGTATAAACATCATTTCATCCAAATCTTTAAAGTCAAATAGTTTATAAAGTCAGTATGAAACTAGTCTAGATTAAAGTTGAGAAGTTACTTGTTGTTTTTGTCCCTAAGTCGTGTTTGACTCTCTTACAACCCCATGGAGTGACTGTAGCCTACCATGCTTCTCTGTCCATGGGATTTTCCAGGCAGGAATATTGGAATGAGTTGCCACTTCCTTCTCCAGGGATCTTCCTGACCCAGGGATTGAACCCGACCACATCTCCTGCATTGTTAGGCAGGTTCTTTACCATTCAGCCACTGAGGAAGCCCCAAAGTTGAGAAAGAAAGAAAGTGAAGTTGCTCAGTCATGTCCGACTCTTGGTGACCCCATGGACTGTAGCCCTCCAGGCAAGAATACTGGAGTGGGTTGCCATTTCCTTCTCCAGGAGGTCTTCCCAACCCAGGGATTGAACCCAGGCCTCCCACATTGTAGGCAGACACTTTACCATCTGAGCCACCAGGGAAGTCCTCAAAGTTGAGGATTGGTGTTTTTAAATATTTACTAGAAATCACCAATGGAGCTATCTGGTCCTGGGCTTGCTTTTATGGGGAATTTTTTGATTATTGATTCAATGTCTCCACTTAACAGTTTTTTTTTTTTTTTCGGATTTTCTATTCTTGAGTTGGTTTTAGTATTTTAAAATAACTACTATGACTTTTGTCTAGTATTTGCTTATTGCTTAACAGCCTTTGCTTATATTCTCATATTCTCTTCATGTTAGATGGGTTTTCCCATTTTTTCCCTTAATCTGACAATTTTTGTCTTTTTTGCATAATACACATTAAATTTTTTTTTACTGGAGTATAGTTGACAACTTCTGTCATTTAACTGGAAAATTATATCTATTTGCATTTGTTTCTAACGTCTTACTGGTTGCTCTCTATCCTAATTTTCTTTGCTTTTTCTCCTTTCTCAGCCTTAAAAAATACATATATTGAGTTCTGTTTGTTTACTTTCTTATTCCATTTTCCCCACTATTTATTTGGAAAGTATATATTCTATTTCTTTTCTTTTACTGATTACCTTTGATATCTTAGTATGTATGCTTAAAATCTAAAATGAATGTCTAAATTTTCCTCCCAATTAATACAAAGATGTTAGAAAACTTTAATACTGATCACCTCTTCCCCAACTTACACAGTATTATTGTCCAGTGCTTTAGTTTTGTCCTCTTTTTAAAAAATGAATACCACAAATTAAAACATTAGTCTGCTCATATACCACCTTCTCAGGGAAGCTTACCATAGCCATTATATTTAAAATTTCAACTTGCCCACCAGCCCGACCACACACTACCAATTCCACACTCACCTTACTTTTTTGCCTTTCTCACATATCATTTGTCACCTTTTACATGCTATGCAGTTTACTTGTTAATGATACTCATGGCATATTGTCTGTTGAGAATAGAGTTTAAGTTCTGTTAGGGTAAAGACCTTTGTTTTGTTCAAACACGTAGGGAAGTTTCTAGCCATGGTAGGTTTCTGTGGCTGCTGTAACAAATTACCACAGATGTCATGGCTTAAAACAACAGAAAATTCTCTCACAGTTCTCGAGGCCAAAAGTTGGAAAGCAGCTTTACTGGGCTGAAATCAAGGTGTTGGCAGGGCCACACTCCCTCTGTAGCTACATTCCCTGACTCATGTCCCTTTCCTCCACTTTAAAAGCTGGTTCTATAGCATCTTTTCTTTGACTCTGCTTCTATCACATGACTGACTTCTGTGTGTAATTTCTCTTTGAAGTAGGTAAATTCGCTCAGTCGTGTCCAATTCTTTGCGACCCCGTGGACTGTAGCTTACCAGGCTCCTCCCATGGGATTTTCCAGGCAAGCGTACTGGAGTGGGTTGGCATCCTTCTCCAGAGGATCTTCCCCACCCAGGGATCCAACCAGGTCTCCTGCATTGTAGACAGATGCTTTACTGTCTGAGCCACCAGGGAAGGTTAATTTCTCTTTACCTCTCCTTAAAGGACAGGTGTGATGGCATTCTGGACCTACCAGATAATCCCAAAATAATCTCATCTCAAAATCCTTAAATCACATCTGTAAAAGCCCCTTTTCCAAATAAGGTGTGACATTTTACATGTTCCAGGGATTAAGACCTAATATCTTTAGGTGAACATTATTCAGCTTACTATAGTAGGTGATAAATAATACATGCTAAGTAAATGAATGATTTATTTTATACCAAATATAGATTATATACTTGTCAGATTTTTCCTTCACCATACCTCCTGGCATCTCAGATCTTCTTTCTCAGTTAATTTTCTTTCCTTCTTGAAGTACATCTTTTAGAAGTGTATTGGGTGTAGGTACATTGTGTAAATTTGTTTCTTCTTGACCAAGAACATTTTTGTTTCAAGTCTGTGTTTTGAAATGTTACTTTTCAAGCCACACAATTGTTGGTTGCCTGTTACTTTTTCTCAGCACTTGGAAGATACCATCATACTGCCTTCCAGGTTCCATTATTGTGATAAAGAATCTACCTGTTAGCCTCATTTTTTTTCCTTTACAGATGATCATGACTTATCAGTCTTGATTACAGTTTAGATTGCCTCTTTGCAGCAGATGTTCTGCAGTTTCAATATGGAGAACTGTGGATTTGCTTTTATTTATCCTTGGCATATAATTGTGCTTCATTTGCATGTGAATTCATGTCTTAAATTAGTTCTGAAAAATTCTCAACCATTATTTTGTTTTTCAACTATTGCCTCCTCCATTCTTTCTCCTTTCTCCCCCTGGAACTAAGTCAGACATACAAAGCTTCTTATTTTATTTACCATGTCTCTCTCACATTTTCCACCTGTAAGGCTGCATTCTTGGTAATTTCTTCAGAACTGTTTTCCAATAAACTAATTCTGTCTTCACTGCCCAATCTTCTGTTTAATTCATCTGCTGAACTTTTAAACAGTTTACATTTTTTTATTTCTAAAAATCCTGTTTGCTTCTTTTATAAATCTACCTGATCATTTCTATAGTCTGCTGTTGATGGCTCATTTTTGTGGTTCTTTTAATATTTTTTTACACTAGCAACTTTGTTTTCTGTATTGGGTAATTCCAATATCTAAAGCACTTGAGGGATATGTATTTGTTGTTTATTATTTCTGCTGATTCATTGAGGGTGGTTTGTTTCCTTGCATATTTGTTATCATCTGCATTGTGATTTTAATTTACATTTTCTTGATTACTAATAAGGTTAAGGTTAAGCATGTTTTTCATATATTAATTTAACCATATGGATTTCCTCTTTTGTAGTGTTCTGTTCAAATACTTTGCCATTTTTCTTATGGATAGTCTGTCTTAGCCTTTTTTTTTAATCTTTGTTTGGGGTTTGGTTTTTTTTTTTGCCACTTCACTTAACTTGTGAGATCTTAGTTCCCCAAGCTGGGATTGAACCCAGGCCATGGCACTAAAAGTGCTAAGTCCTAACCACTGGACTGTCAGGGAATTCCTTCTGATTTCCTCTTTGAATAACATATTTGGTATTCACTTGTTTGTACTTTTCCATTTTCTTCCTGTATTGGTTTCTAGTTTCATGCCATTATGATTGGGGAAAAAATGCTTGATACAGGGAGTTCCCTGGTGGCCTAATGGTTAGGAATATTAGCTTTCAGTCTTTGTGTGTCCTTATAGTCATGTCTGACTCTCTGCGATCCCATGGACTGTATAGCCCACTAGGCTCCTCTGTCCGTGGATTTCTCCAGGCAAGAATACTGGAGTGGGTTGCCATGCCTTTCTCCAGGGTATCTTCCCAACCCAGGTCTCCTGCATTAGCAGGCAGATTCTTTACCATCTGAGCCACTGGGGAAGCCCTTAGTCCTGAAGTGAATCTCTTGTAGGCAGAATATTGAAATATATGTTTTTTTTTTAAATCGTATCACCCTATGTCTTGATTGGCAAGAACTCGATGTGGTTAAGAACTCTTTATTATCACTTAAAGTAATTATTGATCCAGGGAGTTGCAAAAAAGTTGGACACGACTTAGCAACTAAAACAACAACAATGTACTTATTGCCAGTTTATCACTTGTTTTCCAGTTGTTTTTGTAGCTCTCTGTTTATTTCTTCTGTTTCATCCCGTGTAGTTTGATGATTTTCTTTAGTAGTATACTCTAAGATCATGGCATCTGGTCCCATCACCTCATGGGAAATAGATGGGGAGACAGTGGAAACAGTGTCAGACTTTATTTTGGGGGGCTCCAAAATCACTGCAGATGGTGACTGCAGCCATGAAAATTAAAAGACGCTTACTCCTTGGAAGGAAAGTCATGACCAACCTAGACAGCATATTAAAAAGCAGAGACATTACTTTGCCAACAAAGGTCCGCCTAGTCAAGGCTATCGTTTTTCCAGTGGTCATGTAGGATGTGAGAGTTGGACTGTGAAGAAAGCTGAGCGCCAAAAAATTGATGCTTTTGAACTGTGGTGTTGGAGAAGACTCTTGAGAGTCCCTTGAACTGCAAGGAGATCCAACCAGTCCATCCTAAAGGAAATCAGTCCTGGGTGTTCATTGGAAGGACTGATGCTGAAGCTGAAACTCCAGTACTTTGGCCACCTCACACGAAGAGTTGACTCATTGGAAAAGACTCTGATGCTGGGAGGGATTGGGGGCAGGAGGAGAAGAGGACGACAGAGGATGAGATGGCTGGATGGCATCACCAACTCGATGGGTATGAGTTTGAGTAAACTCTGGGAGTTTGCGATGGACAGGGAGGCCTGGTGTGCTGCGATTCATGGGGTCACAAAGAGTCGGACACGACTGAGCGACTGAACTGAACTAAGTACCTATCTTTTTAGTTTTTGTGTATCTATTGTTTTTAATTTGTAGTTACCATAGGGTTCATGCATGTTTACCTACAATTATATCTACTTGGTTTAAACTGATAGTCATTTAAATTCAAACACATTCTAAAAGATAACATGTTTCTATATCCCCGCCCCATTTTGTATTTTTGATGTCCTATTTTATATCTTCATGCTTATCCCTTAATTGTTTGTTATAGTTAGTTTTTAGAATTTTTGTCTTTTTATCTTCACACTGGCCTATTTAAGTGGTTGATTTTCAGTCCTACTGTATAATTGCCTTTCTGAGTGGGATTTTCCCTTTCCTGTAGATTCTTCTTATCCACTTAGAGAATTTTTTCAGGATAGGTTTAGTATTGATAAATCTTTTAGGTTTTGCTTGTCTTAGAAGGTTCCTTATCTCATTTTCTTTTCTAAATTGTAATCTTTTTCAACTTATTATTTTATATCAGAGTATAGCTGATTAACAATGTTGTGATAATTCCAGGTGGACAGTGAAGGGACTCAGCCATACGTATACATGTATCCATTCTCCTCCAAACTCCCCTCCTATCCAGACTGCCATGTAACATTGAGCAGGGTTCCCTGTGCTATACAGTAGGACCTTGTTGGTTATCCATATAAATGATAATCTTATTGGGTAGAGTATCCTAGATTGTAGGTTTTTCCCTTTCAGCACTTAAAATATATCATGTCATTCCTTACTGGCCTGCAAAGTGTCTGCAGAGAAATCCATTGATGGCCTTATGGGGATTCCCTTGTACATGACTCTTCGTTTTTCTCTTGCTGCCTTTAAAACTCATTCCATGTAACATGCAGAATTTTCCCCAAACAGGGATTGAACCCATGCTCCTTGCAGTGGAAGCAGAGTCTTAACCACTGGACTGCCAGGGAAGTCCCAAGAACTCTTTTATTTTTAACTTTTACCATTTTAATTATGATATGTCCTGGTGTGGGAATGATGATATGTCTTGTTTGGGAATGTCTGTGCTTCCTGTACAGATGTTTCCTTCTTCAGGTTTGGGAAATTTTCAGTCATAATTTCATTAATACATTTTCAATCTTCTCTCTCCTCCTGAGACCCATATGATGCAAATGTTGGTAAACTTAATGTTATCCCAGAGATGTCTTAAATTGGTTTCAATTTTAAAATTTTATCGTGATCTTATCACCAGCCCAGGTTGGATGCATGAGACAAGTGCTCGGGCCTGGTGCACTGGGAAGACCCAGAGGGATCGGGTAGTGAGGGAGGTGGGAGGGGGGATCGGGATGGGGAATACATGTAAATCCATGGCTGATTCATGTCAATGTATGACGAGACCCACTACAATGTTGTAAAGTAGTTAGCCTCCAACTAATAAAAATAAATGAAAAAAAAAAACATTTTATTGTGAACCTAAATGAAATATGTAAAACTATAAAACTTTTGGGGAAAAAAAACAGGGAAAAATCTATGGGGACTTATGCTAAAATGTTCTCAGATCAAATCAAAATATGATTTGATTCATAAATGGAAAAAGTGATAAATTTGACTTAATTAAACATTATTTTTATCACTTTTACTGGTTTATTAACTATAACTTCTGAAGGTATTTTAGTGGTTACTTTATATTTTTTTTTTTTTTAGTGGTTACTTTAGATTTTATAGTCATACATTTTTAACCTGTCATATTCTACTTTTGGGCGATACTGTACCACTTCATTTATACTACAAGAATCACACAATAGTATTCTTCCCTTCTATTTACATATTTTATAAACTACATGAAATGCTGTTACTGTTTTTGTTTTAATAAAGAGATTTAAATGATTTTTTAAACTCTTAGATATTGGGACTTCCCTGGTGATCCAGTGGCTAAGACTCTGCCCTCCCAATGCAAGGGGCCTGAGTTCAATCCCTGGTCAGGAAACTAGATCCCACATGCCACAACTAAGAGTTTGCATGCCGCAACTGAAAGATCCTGCAAGCCACAACAAAGATTGAGGAACCATGACAGCCAAATAAGTAAATAAAAATTTTTATTCTAATTTTACATATTTACCCATGAAGTTATCATTTGCAAAGCTGTTCATTCCCTGTGTAGATCCAGATTTCCACCTAGCATAATTTTTCTTCAGTCTGAAGGACGTCATTTAACATTTCTTTTAGTGGGGGATCTGTTGGTAATGAGTTCTTTCTGTATTTTTTTTATGTCTGAACATGTTCCACCTTCATTTTTGGAAGATATTAGATATATAATTCTAGGTTTACAGTTTTTTCTTTTAGTACTTTAAATATTTTATTCCACTGCCTTCTTGTTTGCATGGTTTCCAGTGAGAAATCTGATGTCATTCTTTGTGTACAAAACTTCTTTTTTTCTCTGGTTGCTTTTAAGTTTTTCTGTTTGCCACATGTTTTGAAATATTTCATTATGATGTTCTTTATGGTGGTGTTTCTTCCTGTTTCTTGTAATTTGGGGTTCACTGAGCTTTTTGGATCTGTGGGTTTATAGTAGTCATAAAGTTTGGAAACTCTTTTGCCTTTTTTTCAGACATTTTCTCTGCTCTCCCTCCTTTATGAACTTCAGTTAGGCCATTTAAGATTCTCTTACAGTTCATTTATGCTTTTTGGTCTGGTTTTTCTGTTTCCTTTTTTTTTTTGGCCATGAGGTATGCAGGATCTTAGTTTGCCAACCAGGGATCAAACCCTCACCCCCTGCATTGAAAACTCAGAGTCTTAACCACTGGACTGCCAGGGAAGTCCCTTTATATTTCCTTTTGGGTAGTTTTGTTTGTTGCTTGTTTTCAAAAGCAGGTTTTATCGTAACAGTTATCAGTTTATATCAAAAAATGGGTCAAAAATAAATGAGCTGTTAAAGACTTGGGTTAAGGATCACTGCTGTCATTTGCAAATGGATCTATCTTAAGATAAATGATTCAATGATCATATACGTCTGATATTTAACTGTTACAAACTTCATTGTTATATACAATGTATTCAAATTTTTCAATATGCAATGTATTCAAATTTGAAGTATTCAAGACCATGGCAAATATTTAATAGAATAAATATTTCTTCCTTTAAAACATTAATGCAGGTAGCATTTATCTAGGTTAAAAACCAAATAGGTGATAACAAGAAAATAATCTCCACAACTCAACTTTAAAAGAAGAGTCTCAGGACTTCCCTAGTAGTCCAGTGATTAAGAATCTTCCTTCAAAAAAAAAAAAAAAAGAATCTTCCTTCAACATAGGGGACACATGTTTGACCCCTGACCGGAGAACTAAGGTCTCACGTGCTGCGGGGCAACTAAGCCTGTGTGCCAGCAACCAAGAGCTGGAAGAGCCCATGTGCTATGAATAAGACCCAATGTGGCTAGATAAATAGTAAAAATAAAAGTCTCTTAATGGCTTAATTTTTATGTATAAACCCCTTGCCACTAAAAAGAATATTTCTGATCTGTGAACAATTCAAAAGTAACCCAATAAAATTAATTTTCTGTTTACAATTTTGTACTATTTTAAGACTTTCAGTTAATAGTTTGAATTCTCTAAGTAGTTTGTTAGCAAGAAATCAGGAGTTATAAATTAGGACCCATGAATAAATCACTGTATGATTTCTCAAGCTTTGGATCATAGAATGTTTGTTTTAATTTTTCTCTGCTTTTCTAGATCTGCCTGTTTTCTCTTTTTTATTATTATTATTTATTTATTTGACTGTGTCAGGTCTTAGTTTCAGCACACGGACTCTAGTTGTGGTTCATGGCCTCTAGAGTACAGAGGCCCAGTAGTTGCAGTACTCAGGCATAGTTGTTCGATGGATGTGGGATCTTTGTTCTCTGATCAGGAATCTAACCTGCATCCCCTGCATTGCAAGGTGGATTCTTTTTTTTTTTTTTTTTACCTCATCTTTTTCATTTGCCACTGGTCACCCTGTGATAGTCATACTGAGACTCCTGACTTCCTTCCAACATACCAGCATGCTGTCATCTTCCCAACCTTGCCTTAGTCATTTCTTCCCCTAGAATTCTTTCTTATCAATAATTACATCACTGACATTCATGCAAGGTGGATTCTTAACCACTGGATCACCAAGGAAGTCCCTCCTGCCTGTTTTCTAGGATAAATACACGAACAATAAGAGGGAGGGTGTACTACATTATGTAATTTTTTATATAATTATTTATTTTTGGCTTTGCTGAGTCTTCATAGCTGCACAAGTTTTTATCTAGTTGGGGCGAGTGGGGGTTACTCTCTGGTTGCACTCTACAGGCTTCTCACTGCCACGCTTCTCTTGTTGCAGAGCATGGGCGGGTGGGCTTCAGCAGCTGCAACTCCTAGGCTCTATAGCACAGGCTCAGTAGTTGTGGTGCACAAGTTTAGTTGCTCTACAGCATGTGGGATCCCCAGGCCAGGGATCAAACTTGTGTCTCCTGTATTGGCAGGCAGATTCTTTACAACTGAGTCACCAGGGAAGCCCTAAATAATTTTTTGAGTAAAAGAAAAGGTAAGCCATCAGACTGATTATATTCTTTGTAGCCAAAGATGGAGAAGCTCTATACAGTCAGCAAAAAAAAGACTAGGATCTGACTGTGGCTCAGATCATGAACTCCTTATTGCCAAATTCAGACTTAAATTGAAGAAAGTAGGGAAAACCACCAGACCATTCAGGTATGACCTAAAATCAAATCCCTTACAATTATACAGTGGAAGTGACAAATAGATTCAAGGGATTAGATCTGATAGAGTACCTGATGAACTATGGATGGAGGTTCGTGACATTGTACAGGAGACAGGGATGAAGACCATCCCCAAGAAAAAGAAATGCAAAAAGGCAAAATGGTTGTCTGAGGAGGCCTTACAAATAGCTGTGAAAAGAAGTGAAAAGCAAAGCAGAAAAGGAAAGATCTACCCATTTGAATGCAGAGTTCCAAAGAATAGCAAGGAGAGATAAAGCTTTCCTCGGTGATCAGTGCAAAGAAATAGAGGAAAACAATTGAATAGGAAAGACTAGAAATCTCTTCAAGAAAATTAGAGATACCAAGGGAACATTTCATGCAAAGATGGACTCAATCTTTATTGACAGAAATGGTATGGGCCTAACAGAAGCAGAATATATTAAGAAGAGGTGGCAAGAATACACAGAAGAACTGTACTAAAAAGTTCTTCACGACCCAGATAATCACAATGGTGTGATCACTCACCTAGAGCCAGACATCCTGAAATGTGAAGTCAAGTGGGCCTTAGGAAGCATCACTACGAACAAAGCTAGTGGGGGGTGAGGGAATTCCAGTTGAGCTATTTCAAATCCTAAAAGATGACGCTGTGAAAGTGCTGCCTTCAATATGCCAGCAAATTTGGAAAACTCAGCAATGGCCACAGGACTGGAAAATGTCAGTTGTCATTCCAATCCCAAAGAAAGGCAATGCCAAAGAATGTTCAAACTACCACGCAATTGTACTCATCTCACATGCTAGCAAAGTAATGCTCAAAATTCTCCAAGCCAGGCTTCAACAGTACGTGAACCATGAACTTCCAGATGTTCAAGCTGGATTTAGAAAAGGCTGAGGAATCAGAGATCAAATTGCCAACATCCGCTGGCTCATCAAAAAAGCGAGAGAGTTCCAGAAAAACATCTGCTTTATTGACTATGGCAAAGCCTTTGACTGTGGATCACAATAAACTGTGGAAAACTCTTCAAGAGATGGGAATACCAGACCACTTGACCTGCCTCCTGAGAAAATCTGTATGCAGGTCAGGAACACAGTTGAAACTGGACATGGAACAACAGACTGGTTCAAATAGGAAAAGGAGTATGTCAAGGCTGTATATTTTCACCCTGCTTAAAATTTAACTTCTATGCAGAGTACGTGATGAGCAACGCTAGGCTGGATGAAGCACAAATGGAATCGAGACTGCTGGGAGAAGTTCAATAACCTCAGATATGGCAGATGACCACCTTATGGCAGAAAGTGAAGAAATAAGGAGCCCTTGATTGAAGTGAAAGGAGAGTGAAAATTTGGCTTAACAGCTCAACATTCAACAAAAAATGTAAACATAATAAGCTCAACATCAGAAACTAAGAGCATGGCATCTGGTCCTGTCACCCTGGCAGATAGATGGGGAAACAGTGGCTGACTTCTTTTTGGGGGCTCCAAAATCACTGCGAGATGGTGACTGCAGCCATGAAATTAAAAGACACTTACTCCTTGAAGTAAAGTTATGACCACCTAGACTCGGGTCGCTAACGAGTAACACACTGGCGCTTCACTTTCACTTTTCACTTTCATTCATTGGAGAGGAATGGCAACCCAGTCCAGTGTTCTTGCCTGAGAATCCAGGGACAGAAGAGCCTGGTGGGCTTGCGTTATGGGGCTGCACAGAGTCAGACAAGACTGAAGCAACTTAGCAATAGCAGCAGCAGCTAGCAGAACGCATATTAAAACAGAGACACTATCTTGCACCAAAAGTTCAATCTAGTTCAAGGCTATGGTTTTTTTTCCAGTAGTCATGTTGGATGGAGAGTTGGACTATAAAGAAAGCTGAGCACTGAAGACTGAGTTTTTTTTTTTTAATTGGGTGGAGAGGGAGGTGGGAGGGGGGCAGGGATGGGGGAATACATTAAATCCATGGCTGATTCATGTCAATGTATGACAAAAACCACTACAATATTGTAAAGTAATTAGCCTCCAACTAATAAAAATAAATGAAAAAAAAAAGAACTGATGCTTTTAAACTGTGGTGTTGGAGAAAACTCTTGAGAGTCCCCTGGACTGCAAAGAGATCCAACCAGTCCATCCTAAAGGAGATCAGTCCTGAGTGTTCCTTGGAAGGAGTGATGCTGAAGCTGAAACTCCAATACTTTGGCCACCTGATGTGAAGAACTGACTCGTTGGAAAAGACCCTGATGCTGGGAAAGACTGGAGGCAGGAGGAGAAGGCGACGACAGAGGATGAGATGGTTGGATGGCATCGCCAATTCAATGAACATGAGTTTGAGTAAACTCCAGGAGTTGGTGATGGACAGGGAGGCCTGGCGTGCTTTGGTCCATGGGGTTGCAAAGATTCAGACATGACTGAGTGACTGAACTGAACTGTATATATATCAAATTGCCACAATGTGCTTTAAATATCTTACAATTTTGTCAATTATACACCTTGATAGAACAATGTTTTTTCAAAAAGTTATTTTTCAGAGGATGTCATTTGGGAATAGTCTTTCATTTTGACTAAGGGCCGATCTGAATATGAAAGAGGTCAACATGTGTAGTAAACAAACATTTCAAAGCTGATTGTATAACTTTTTTTTTGATTGTACAACTTTTAAAATTTCTCATCCTATTTGTAATATAAAATATACAAAGAAAAAAAAAGGGTTAGAGATTTTCTGGAGATTTCTTTGGAAAATTTATGGCCATGTTATGCTTCATGAATGGAGAGGTTTGGGATAGGGAGGGGAGAGGCAGATGAGTTGTTAACTCCTTCAGCTCAAGCTTAACTTGGGCTACTTCCACTGAGATTACTTGAAAGCTTGAAGTATGTTTATAGCAATTCAGCACCCTGAGACCTGGTTCTGCCATATGCCTGAAAACTAAAGAGAACTAAGGCAACAAGATCGAGGGATTTGTCTGGGAAGCAAATACACTTTCTCTGATTGTAGGACTGACACATTTTTACTGACCTGAACTTGAAGTTCGGGACTATACCATCCATGGAATTCTCCAGGCCAGAATACTGGAGTGGGTAGCTGCTCCCTTCTCCCTGGGTTGGATCTTCCCAACCCAGGAGTCGAACCCAGGTCTCCTGCACTGCAGGCAGATTCTTTACCAGCTGAGCTACCAGGGAAGCCCCATATTAAATATGTTAAAGATGTATCATTTATCTAACATTTCTAAATATCATATTTGGTACAATGCTGAAAATCTAAGATTTATGTTACTTTATAGATATATTGCTTACTAATCTCTTGCTTAAACTACATCAGAGTGATTCATATTAATACGGCTTCAGTTCAGTTCAGTTACTCAGTCATGTCTGACTCTTTGCCACCCCATGGACAGCAGCATGCCAGGCCTCCCTGTCCATCACCAACTCCCGGAGTTTACTCAAACTCATATCCATTGAATCGGTGATGCCATCCAACCATCTCATCCTCTGGCATCCCCTTCTCCTCCTGCCTTCAATCTTTCCCAGCATCAGGGTCTTTTCACATGAGTCAGTTCTTCAAATCAGGTGGCCAAAGTATTGGACTTTCAGCTTCAGCATCACTCCTTCCAATGAATAATCAGGACTGATTTCCTTTAGGATGGACTGGTTGGATCTCCTTGTGGTCCAAGGGACTCTCAAGAGTCTCCTCCAACACCACTGTTCAAAAGCATCAATTCTTTGGCACTCAGCTTTCTTTATTGTCCAAATCTCACATGTATGGACATGACTACTGGAAAAACCTTAGTTTTGACTAGATGGACCTTTGTTTCAAAGTAATGTCTCTGCTTTTTAATATGCTGTCTAGGTTGGTCATAACTTTTCTTCCAAGGAGTAAGCATCTTTTAATTTCATGGCTGCAGTCACCATCCTGGAGAAGGCAATGGCACCCCACTCCAGTACTCTTGCCTGGAAAATCCCATGGATGCAGGAGCCTGGTAGGCTGCAGTCCATGGGGTCACTAAGAGTCGGACATGACTGAGCAACTTCACTTTCACTTTTCACTTTCATGCATTGGAGAAGGAAATGGCAACCCATTCCAGTGTTCTTGCCTGGAGAATCCCAGGGACAGGGGAGCCTGGTGGGCTGCCGTCTATGGGGTCACAAAGAGTCAGACACGACTGAAGTGACTTAGCAGCAGCAGCAGCAGTCACCATCTGCAGTGATTTTGGAGCCCCAAAAAATAGCCTATCACTGTTTCCCCATCTATTTGCCATGAAGTGATGGGACCAGGTGCCATGATATGAGTTTTCCGAATGGTGAGTTTTAAGCCAACTTATTGCTGAATCATGTGGAAAGACTAGTTTTAGGTTTTTGAGGAACTTCCATACTGTTTTCACCAGTGGGTGCACCAACTTACATTCCCACCAATAGTGTGTAAGTATTTCCTCTTCTCTACATCCTCTCCAGCATTTGTTATTTGTAGACATTTTGTTGATTTGTATTCCTTTTAACAGGCATGAGTTGACATCTCATTGTTTTGATTTGTGTTTCCTTGATGCTTAATGATGTTGAGTATCTTTTATTATACCTGTTGGCCATTTGCACGTCTTCTTTAGAAAAATATCTGTTCAGCTCCTCTGCCCATTTATTGATTGGATTTTTTGTTTTTGTTTTGTTTCTGTTGAATTCTATGAGTTCTTTAGTTTATCAATCTAGGTCTTACATTAAAGTCTTTAATCCATTTTGAGGTGATATTTGTGCATGGTATAAGATAGGGGTCCAATTTCTTTCTTTTTTGTCAGATATTTTCAATTGCTATACCTTTAAGATCACTAATATGTTCTTTCACAATGTCTAATTTGCAGTTAATTCCATCCAGTATATATTTCATATTAAACATTGTAGTTTTTATCTCTGTGAGTTCATTTGTGTCTTTTCTATATCTTCCATGTGACTACTTAATTTTTTGAACATATGAAATACACTTATAACTGGTTTAATATTTCCTGCTACTTCTAACATTTCTGCTTTGTTTTTGATCAATTGATTATTCTACTCATCATGGCTTGTGTTTCCTTGCTTCTTTGCATGTCTAGTAGTTTTAATTGGATGCCGGGCACTGTCAATTTTACCATTTGGGTCTTGTATATTTTTGTACTTCTATGAATCTTCTTGAGCTTTCTAGTGTTAATTATTCTCCACTACTCCAGCAAGACTTGTCTGTCTACTCAATGCCCTGAATGTCATGAGGTTTTCTATTCAGGCTGGTGGGAACAGGCACCATTCCTGGGCTTACAGGAGCACCACGCATTGTTTCTTCACATTCTTTCAGATGGTTCTTTTCTGTGTGAGTTATTTTCCTCACATGAATGCATTGCTTAGTTTTCTGCTGAACACTTGATGGGCACCACCTGCAGATCTTTGGAGATCTGCCTCTGTGCAGTTCTCTCCTCTCTGTTACTCTGTCTTAGGTGCTCCAATTACCTTGGAGTCTCCAGATGCTCATCTGTGTCTACTCAGTCTAGGAAGTCTGCCAGATGCCTTGGTTCATCTTTTTTGGTAAACAAGGCTGGCTCCATGGACCTGGGACAGTAGCGCAGGGCCCCAAGCTCCAAAAGAGCCCATGTTTGGCTTTAATACTCTGTGGCCACCATCTTGAACTTCATAATAATTTTATCTTTGTGTTTTGTAAGTGAAATCCCATGAGATGAGAGAATATACACTGGGGGCTTGGAGCCTGGGTTCACACGCCGGACTTTCTCTCTCTGTCTCACTACTTCTTTGGATAGTTTCTTGCTGACCACTCTCCACTCTCGACACCCCAACCTCCTCCCTCGTCCCTTCATCTAATAACTAATGCTGCTATCTGTCACCAGTGGGGCCTTGGGCATGGGCACAAGGAAAGTCAGGATCAAATGCTTGTCCCTGTGGCATCTCAGGGAGGGGCATGGTGGCAACCATCCCTGCCGCAAGCTGGCAGCCTCACAGGAGATTCAGCTAGGGTGAACCTCTTGCCTACTTTCTTAGTTATCTACCCATCTTGGCACAGAAGTTTCAATACTCTTGGGGGCTGCCCATCCACAGTGGTTTGGGGTGTCAGAGCCATGGGAAGTGGAGATTCCTGGCTCACCTTTCTGAGGGCACTGATTCAGTGGTTGGTATGTAAGACGGCAAAAATGGTTGTCTGAGGAGGCCTTACAAATAGCTGAGAAAAGAAGAGAAGCAAAAGGCAAGGGAGAAATGGAAAGATACCCAACTGAGTGCATAGTTCCAAAGAATAGCAAGGAGAGACAAGAAAGCCTTCTTAAGTGGAGAGGGAGGTGGGAGGGGGGATTGGGATGGGGAATACGTGTAAATCTATTGCTGATTCATGTCAATGTATGATAAAACCCACTGAAAAAAATAAATTAATTAATTAATTAAAAAAAAAAGAAAGCCTTCTTAAGTGAACAATGCAAAGAAATAGAGGAAAACAATAGAATGGGAAAGACTAGAGATCTCTTCAAGAAAATTAGAGATACCAAGGGGACATTTCATGCAAATATGGGCACAATAGAAGACAGAAGTGGTATTAACCTAACAGAAGCAGAAGAGACTAAGAAGAGGCAGCAAGAATACACAGAAGAACTATACAAAAAAGGTCTTAATGACCCAGATAACCATGATGGGTCAGTCATTCACCTAGAGCCAGACATCCTGGAATGTGAAGTCAAGTCAAGTGGAAGTATCACTACGAACAAAGTTAGTGGAGGTGATGGAATTCCAGTTGAGCTATTTCAAATCCTGAAAGACGATGCTGTGAAAGTCCTGCACTCAATATGCCAGCAAATTTGGAAAACTCAGCAGTGGCCACAGGACTGGAAAAGGTCAGTTTTCATTCCAATCCCAAAGAGAGGCAAATGCCAAAGAATGTTCAAACCACCACACAACTGCACTCATCTCACATGCTAGCAAGGTAATGCTCAAAATTCTTCAAGCTATGCTTCAGCAGTATGTGAACTGAGAAATTGCAGATGTACAAGCTGGATTTAGAAAAGGCAGAGGAACCAGAGATCAAATTGCCAATATCTGTTGGATCATTGAAAATGCAAGAGAGTTCCAGAAAAACATCTTACTTCTGCTTCATTGTCTATGTTAAAGCCTTTGACTGGGTGGATCACAACAAACTGTGGAAACTTCTTAAAGAAATGGGAATACCAGACCACCTTACCTGCCTCCTGAGAAACCAGTATGAAGGTCAAGAAGGGACAGTTAGAACCAGACATGGAACAATGGACTGGTTCTAAATTGGTAAAGGAATACATCAAGGCTATGTCACCCTGCTTATTTAACTTGTATGCCAAGTACATACAAAATACCAGGCTGGATGAATTACACCCTGGAATCAACATTGCTGAGAGAAACATCAATAACCTCAGATATGCAGATGACACCCCCTAATGTCAGAATGTGAAGAGGAACTAAAGAGCCTCTTGGTGAAAATGAAAGAGGAGAGTGCAAAAGCTGGCTTAAAACTCAACATTCTAAAAACTTAAGATCATGGGGACTTCCCTGGTGGTCCAGTGGCTAAGACCCTGTGCTCCCAATGCAGGGGGCCCAGGTTTGATACCTGATCAGGGAACTAGATCCCATGTGTGGCAACTAAGGCCTGGCACAATCAAATAAATCAGTAAAAATATTATTTTTTAAAAAACCCTAAGATCATGGCATCTGGTCCCATTACGCCATGGCAAATGTGTGTGTGTGTGTGTGTGTGTGTGTGTGTGTGTGTGTGTGTGTGTGTTGCTTGGTCATGCCTGACTCATTGCAACCCCATGGACTGTAGCCCACCAGGCTCCTTTGTCCATGGGATTCTGGCAAATAGATGGGGGGAGAAATGGAAATTGTGACAAGCTTTATTTTCTTGGGCTCTAAAATCATTGCGGACAGTGACTGCAGCCACGGAATTAAAAGATGCTTGCTCCTTGGAAGAAAAGCTATGACCAACCTAGACAGCATATTAAAAAGAAGAGACATTACTTTGCCAACAAAGGTCCGTCTAGTTAAAGCTATGGTTTTTCTAGTAGTCATGTATGGATGTTGAGAGTTGGACCATAAAGAAAGCTGAGCACCGAAGAATTGATGCTTTTGAATTGTGGTGTTGGAGAAGACTCTTGAGAATCCCTTGGACTGCAAGGAGATCCAACTAGTCCATCCTAAAGGAAATCAGTCCTGAATGTTCATTGAAAGGACTGATGCTGAAGCTGAAAGTCCAATACTTTGGCCACCTGATTTGAAGAACTGACTCATTGGAAAAGACCCTGATGCTGGGAAAGATTGAGGGAAGGAGGAGAAGGGAGCGACAGAGGATGAGATGATTGGATGGCATCACTGACTCAATGGACATGAGTTTGAGCAAACTCTGGAGAGATGGGGAAGGACAAGGAAGCCTAGAATACGGCAATCCATGGGGTCACAAGGAGTCAGACACTACTGAGCGAATGAACAATATGGGGCAGAAGCCAGCAGCTGGTTTGCTGCAAGCATGTGTGTGCATGCCTTGTCAGAGGGCACAGCCTCTGGGCACCTTTGTGAGGGTCTGCACTTGCCCTGCAAGAATCCCATGTCTGAGAGAGTGTAGCATTAAACAGCACATAAAAGCCACCATGGTGGGTTAAGAGAGAGACTGTGAGGGGAAAAGGAAAACTTTTTTTGTGCCTTTTGCATAAAGGCGTTTACATTTTCATTTTGACTGGGCCCTGCAGCTTATGTAGCCGGCATCCATTAAAAGACTCATCTAATTTTTTAACCATCTTTCAGAGATCAGTTTTTATTTATTGCCTGATGTGTCTTTAAAAACCAATCATTGTTTCATGAATTTTGTATGTTTTTTTTTTAATCTTTTTTGGTTGTTTCAGGCAGAACGTAAATTCAGTCCTTGTTACTCCATCTTAGCTGAAGGCAGGAGTCCTCTACATTTCCATACATTTATCTTCAGTATTATGCATTAGTATTCTGCATAAGTATTACACAACTGCATAAAAGCTCAACATCAGATTAATGGCAAGCTAAACTAATAATAATATTTGAAATTCTTAAAGATAGATACGTCAGACATGGAAACAATATTGGGGACTTCCCTGGTGGTCCAGTGGTTAAGAATCTGCCTTCCACAGCAAAAGAGACAGATGTAAAGAACAGACTTTTGGACTCTGTGGGAGAAGGCGAGGGTGGGAGGATTTGAGAGAATAGCACTGAAACATGTATGTTGCCATATGTAAAATAGATGACCAGTTTAAGTTCAACACATGAAGCAGGGCACTCAAAGCTGGTGTCTGAGACAACCCAGAGGGATGGGTCGGGAGGGAGGTGGGAGGGGGGTTCAGAATGAGGGGACACGTGTACCTGTGGCCGATTCATGTCAATGTATGGCAAAAACCACCACAATACTGTAAAGTAATTATCCTCCAGTTAAAATAAATTAATTTTTTTAAATTGGAAAAAAATAAAACAGAATTCACCTTCTAATGCAGGGGATGTGAGTTCAATCCCTGGTCAGGGAACTAAGATCCCGCATGCTACATGGCAACTAAGCCTGTGCACCACAATTAGAGAGCCCCTGCACTCTAAAGCCCATGTTTTGCAATAAGACAGGCCTGTGCGCTGCAACTGGAGAAGCTCCCACACCACAGTGAAGACCCAGCACAGCCAAAAATAAAATCAATTTAACATTTTTTTAAAAAAGAAAGAAATGGATACAATCTCATTAAAATGAAAAACATATAGCTCTCAGGGAAATCATTTCAGGAAATTTGACCAGAATCTGTTCTCAGGGTTTAATATCTGCTCCGGGACCCTGGCACCCTCCCAGGCAGCCCTGAGTTCCAGGATAGCATAGTGAAAGTGTTAGTTGCTCAGTCAGGTCTGACTCTTTGCAACCCCATGGACTGTAGCTCACCAGGCTACTCTCTCCATGGGATTCTCCAGGCAAGAATACTGGAGTGGGTTGCCATTCCCTTCTCCAGGGGATCTTCCTTATCCAGAGATCGAACCCAGGTCTCCCACATTGCAGGCAGCTTCTTTACCGTCTGAGCCACAAAGGAAGACCTATAAAGCATTAATCCACAAATGGGTCATCCTGTGCAATTTCCCTAAAGACACAAGCTGGCAATTAATCATACAAGACCAGTGTGTCACCAAACCAATTTTCTAGAGGCCTCCTAATCCAGAACACAGTGTTTTGAAAGGACACACGAAATCTATCATACCCCGTATAGCCTGGCCAGGATTGCATTTGAAGAGTAAAGGTCAACAAGGGACAATTTCCATCGGACAGATTAGGAATGCCACTAAAAGCCCAGGGCAAGGGCAAGGGCAAGTACCTAGAAGCTAGGGGACAAGATCCAAGGGCCAGGGCCTCAGGTGCGGCTCCCTCCCTCATCCCACCAAAAGAGCACACTGCCCCTCCCTTACCTCTCCTCAGGCACACACTCCTCGGCAGAAGCAAAGGTATGGTCACCTGGAAAGAGCGCTGGACTTAGAGATAAAAGATTTGAGTTTAGGGCTTCCGTGGTTAGAATTCTGGGTTTTCCCTGCTGTGGCCCAGGTTCAATCCCTGGTTGAGGAACAAGATCCCGCAAGCGGAGAAAGAAAGAGAGAGATTTGACTCTACCTCTGTTTCCCACACTTCCTAGTGGTGGGACCTGGAGCATTTCTGGGCTTCCCTGCTTCATCTGAAGACAGAGAAATACTTTTCTTAACTTCATTTGTGTGACTGTTGTGAGGATGAAATTAGATAAAAGGAAGGCTTGTTGGTGTAGTGAAAAGAGCATGTTGGGACTTCCCTGGTGGTCCAGCGGTTAAGAATCTGCCTGCCAATGCAGGGGACATGGGTTCGAGCCCTGGTCTGGGAAGATCCCACATGCCTCAGAGCAACTAAGCCCGTGTGCCACAACTACTGAGCCCGAGTTCTACAGCCAGTGCTCCACAACAAGAGAAACCACCGCAGTGGAAAACCCATGCACTGCAGCTAGAGAGTAGCCCCCATTTGCAGAAACTAGAGAAAGAACCTGTGCAACAATGAAGACCCAGCAGAGCCAAAATTTTAAAACTTAGTTAATTATTTAAAAGAGTAAGACATGAGGCATGTAGGAAACAAAAGTAGAATACAGGATGTAAATCCAACCATATCAATAATAAACTTGAATATAACGGGATGAAAATTTAAAAAAAATAAGAGCATGTTGGATTCAACAAAATTATGCTTCCAATTCCAATATAAACACTTCATAGTTGTGGGACTTTAGGGAAGTGGCTCAGACAGTAAAGAATCTGCTTGCAGTGCAGGATATCTGGGTTCAATCCCTGGGTCGGGAAGATCCCCTCGAGAAAGGCATGGCAACCCACTCCAGCATTCTCACTTGGAGAATTCCATGGACAGAGGAGCCTCGTGGGCTCCATGGTGTCACAAAGAGTCAGACACAACTGAGTGACTAACTCTTTCATATGTTTCCAACTCCAGTATAAATACTCCATAGTTGTGTGACTTTCAGGAAGTTACTTAACCTTTCAGGGCCAGTTTCCTAATCTGTAGAATGGGATAACAGTATCTGTCTCACAGGGATATTGTGAGGATTAAGTGAGATAATGTTCGGAAGTGCCTGACCTCTAACAGGCACTTAAGAAGTAATAATCAATTATAAAACCTAGATGATAATATTTTATAAAATTCTATACAAATGGAACAAGGGTATATGCAATGGGGGCAACTTGCTTTTTTTTTTTAAGGATGTAGCCCTTCTTCATAAAGATTGATTATCCTGGCTCTTGGCTATAACATCTTTAAATTCAAGATTTCACAATAATGGTTTTCAATGAAGCTCTGACAGTAGTGTCGTTAAAGGACTGAAAAATGACTTCCAGAAAGTTGGCAGAGACCTCTATCTCTCCCCATAATAAAGTGCTCTCGGAATTAGCTTAGGACATTAATTTCCTCAGGCCAAATACCTAGTTCTTCTTGATTGTTTGGCCTCCATAGGCTCCAGGTTGTTCGCATGTTGCATAATCTAGTGTTTGCCCATCAGAATATTTACTATTCTTCAATTATTCATGTATATTTTTGTACAACACTGGTAATTTTCATATCTATTCTAACCCTATGTCACTTATTACTAGGACTTTCAACACTCTTACTGCTTTTGTATGTATCATATATATTAACAATGTTCATTGAACTGGTCAAACCTAGGCAAAATCACAGCAAACACACCTGATGAATGCCAATGCCAGAGATCAAAATGACAGTCAGTAAGCTGCTGGAAGCAGAGAAAGTTGATGACATTTGCCCTCCATAAAGCTTTGTGGCTCTAAGAAAGGTCTCAAGTAGAGGAGTTTCTGTACATATAGGGAACTTACTTATGCCAGGCATTGTGCCAGGAGCTGGGAGTGCAATGGCCAGCAAGAGAGACCCAGTCTCTGCTCTCCCCAAATTCTCAGTCTATTCAGCCTCTCTTTATTTTCTAATTTGCCTTCCATGACTTTATATCTTAAATATTATCATGCCTCTAGTGACAATATCTTCTGTCTTCCTCAGTCAGTCTTTATTTGAAGCTTGCTGGTTCTGGGGCTTCCTCCTCTTCGCGTCTAAATTGATAACCTTGGGAACGGGCGCCCTCTGGCGTTCATCCTGTGTCAGTTCAAGAGACAATGTCCCATTGTGATCTGTGGTCCCCTGCCTATTGCCTTTTGTGCAGAAACTCTCAGTCCCAGAGAATGTGAAGGTTGTTAAAGCTGCAGGTTTTGCAATACAAAACCTCTGGCTATCATAAAGTGTCCTTGGCATTGAATTTTCAAAGGTATCAAACAGCTACTTATTACCCTCAGTTCACATTATTGTTGTTACCGTTGTTTAGTTGCTCAGTCATGTCTGACTCTGCGACCCCATGGACTGCAACACGCCAGGGTTCCCTGTCCTTCACTATCTCCTGGAGTTTGCTCAAACTCATGTCCATTGAATCAGTGATGCCATCCATCTATCTCATCCTCTGTCGCCCCTTTCTCCTTCTGCACACACTCTTTCCGAGCATCAAGGTCTTTTCCAGTGAGTTGACTCTTCGCATCAGGTGGCCAAAGTATTGGAGTTTCAGCTTCAGCATCAGTCCTTCCAATGAATATTCAGAGTTGATTTCTTTTAGGATTGACTGATTTAATCTCCTTGCTATCCAAGGGGCTCTCAAGAGTCTTCTCCAACACCACAGTTCAAAAGCATAAATTCTTCGGCACTCAGCCTCCTTTGTGGTCCAACTCTCACAACCATACATGACTACTGGAAAAAACCATAGCTTTGACTTCACAGACCTCTGTCAGCAAAGGGATATCTCTGTTTTTTTAATACACTGTCTAGATTTGTCATAGCTTTCCTTCCAAGAAGCAAGCGTCTTTTAATTTTGTGGCTATAGTCACCGTCCACAGTGATTTTGGAGCCCAAGAAAATGAAGTCTGTCACTATTTCCATTGTTTCCCCATTTGTTTGCCATGAAGTGATGGGACCAGATGCCATGATCTTCATTTTTTGAATGTTGAGTTTTAAACCAGCTTTTTCACATTCCTCTTTCACCTTCCTCAGGAGGCTCTTTAGTTCTTCACTTTCTGCCATCAGGGGGTTATCATCTGCATATCATTACACTTTGAGCCACCAGGGAAGCCCGAGTTGGACCATAAAGAAGACTGAGTGCCGAAAAATGGATGCTTTCAAACTGTGGTGTTGGAGAAGACTCTTCAGAGTCCCTTGAACTGCAAGGAGATCAAACCAGTCAATCCTAAAGGAAATCAACCCTGAGTATTCACTGGAAAGACTGATGCTGAAGCTCCAATACATTGGCCACCTGATTCGAAGAGCCAACTCATTGGAAAAGACCCTGATGCTGGGAAAGACTGGGGACAGGAAGAGAAAGGGGCGACAGAGGATGAGATGGACTCAATGGACATGAGTTTGAGCAAGCTTGGGGAGATCGTGGACAGGAAAACCTGGCGTACTACAGTCCATAGGGTCGCAGAGTCAGACATGACTGAGCAACAACAACATCTGCATATCTGAGGTTATTGATATTTCTCCTGGCAATCTTGATTCAACCTTGTGATTCATCCAGCAGCCTGGCATTTGGCATGATATGCTCTGCATAGAAGTTAAAAAAGCAGGGTGACAATATACAGCCTTGACATACTCCTTTCCCGATTTGGAACCAGTCCGTTGTTCCATGTCTGGTTCTAACTGTCACTTCCTGACCTTCATACAGGATTCTCAAGAGGCAAGTCAGGTGGTCTGGTATTCCCATCTCTTTCAGAATTTTCCACAGTTTGTGGTGATCCACCCAGTCAAAGGCTTTGGCGGAGTCAATGAAGCAGATGTTTTTCTGGAACTCTCTTGCCTTTTCTATGATCCAACAGATGTTGGCAATTTGATCTGTGGTTCCTCTGCCTTTTCTAAATCCAGCTTGAACATCTGGAAGTTCATGGTTCATGTACTGTTGAAGCCTGGCTTGGAGAATTTTAAGCATTACTTTGCTAGCGTGTGAAATGAGTACAATTGTGTGATAGTTTGAACATTCTTTGGCTTTGCCTTTCTTTGGGATTGGAATGAAAACTGACCTTTTCCAGTCCTGTGGCCACTGCTGAGGTTTCCAAATTTGCTGGTATATTGAGGGCAGCACTTTCACAGCATCATCTTTTAGGATTTGAAATACCTCAACTGGAGTTCCAGCACCTCCACTAGCTTTGTTCATAGTGATGCTTCCTAAGGCCCACTTGACTTCTCATTCCAGGATGTCAGGTTCTAGGTGACTGATCACACCATCGTGATTATCTGGGTCGTGAAGATCTTTTTTGATTAGTTCTTCTCTGTATTGTTGCCACCTCTTCTTAGTCTCTTCTGCTTCTGTTAAGTTAATACCATTTCTGTCTTTTATTGTGCATCTTGGCATGAAATACTCCCTTGGTATCTCTGATTTTCTTGAAGAGATCTCTGTTCTTTTTCATTCTATTGGTTTCCTCTATTTCTTTGGATTGATCACCAAGGAAGGCTTTCTTGTCTCTCCTTGCTATTCTTTGGAACTCTGCATTCAGTTGGGTATATCTTTCCCTTTCTCCTTTGCCCTTGCCTTTCACTTCTCTTCTTTTCTCAGCTATTTATATAAGGCCTCCTCAGACAACCATTCTGCCTTCTTGCATTCCTTTTCCTTGGGGATAGTTTTGGTCACCACCTCCTGTGCAATGTTATAAACCTCTGTCCATAGTTCTTCAAGCACTCTATCAGATCTAATTCCTTGAATCTATGTCACTTCCACTGCATAATCATACGAGATTTGATTTAGGTCATACCTGAATGGTCTAGTGATTTTCCCTACTTTCTTCAATTTAAGTCTGGATTTTACAACAAGGAGTTCATGATCTGAGCCACAGTCAGCTCCCAGTCTTGTTTTTGCTGACTGTATAGAGCTTCTCCATCTTTGGCTGTGAAGAATATAATCGATCTGATTTTGGTATTGACCATCTGGTGATGTCCATGTGTAGAGTCTTCTCTTGTATTTTTGGAAGAGTGTGTTTGTTACAACCAGTCTGTTACTCGGCCAAACTCTGTTAGCATTTGCCCTGCTTCATTTTGTACTCCAAGGCCAAACTTGCCTGTTACTCCAGGTATCTCTTGACTTCCTACTTTTGCATTCCGGGGCCCTATTATGAAAAGGACATCTGTTTTTTGGTGTTAGTTCTAGAAGGTCTTGTAGATCATCATAGAACCATTCAACTTCAGCTTCTTTGGCATTAGTAGTTGGGGCACAGACTTGGGATTCTGTGATGTTGAATGGTTTGCCTTGGAAATGAACAGAGATCATTCTGTTGTTTTTGAGATTGCACCCAAGTACTGCATTTTGGACTCTTTTGTTTACTATGAGGGCTACTTTATTCCTTTTGAGGGTTTCTTGCCCACAGTAGTAGATATAATGATCATCTGAATTAAATTTGCCCATTCCTGTCCATTTTAGTTCACTGATTCCTAAAATGTTGATGTTCACTCTTGCCATCTCCTGCTTGACCACGTCCATTTTACCTTGATTCATGGACCTAACATTCCAGGTTCCTATGAAGTATTGTTCTTTTTTTTTTTACTTTTTTTTTTTCATTTATTTTTATTAGTTGGAGGCTAATTAGTTTACAATATTGTAGTGGGCAGTATTGTTCTTTACACCATCGGACTTTACTTCCATCACCAGTCACATCCACAACTAGGTGTCATTTCTGCTTTGGCTCAGCCTCTTCATTCTTTCTGGAGCTATTTCTCCACTCTTCTCCAGTAGCATATTGGAGACCTACTGACCTGGGGGGCTCATATTTCAGTGTCCTATCTTTTTGCCTTTTCATTCTGTTCATGGGGTTCTCAAGGCAAGAATGCTGAAGTGGTTTGCCATTCCATTCTCCAGTGGACCACAATTATTACATACAAAGAGACTTTCCTAGAAGAAAAGACATAAGGATTTGGAGACCTGGAGTCAAGACCTATGTATCTATTATTACTGTGTGACCTTGGGGAAAGTCCTTCTCCCAATTAGGTCTCTCATTTTTCAAGTGAAAAAGTTAGACAAGGACTTCTTGGTGATCCATGGTTAAGAATCCACCTTTCAGTGCAGGGGACATGGGTTCCATCCTTGGTCCAGGAAGATTCCACATGCCCCAGGGCAACTAAGCCTGTGCATCACAACTAGAGAGTAGCCCCTACTCCCTGAAACTAGAGAAAGCCCTCATGAAGCAATGAAGACCCAGCATGGCCAAAACTAACTAACTAAACAAATAAAATTTTTAAAAAGTTAGACAAAATCCATGTTTCATGGAATGTACTTTGTAGACTACTCTATTAATTTTGAGATACCACATACACATAATTGAGAGAGGAGAGGTTACCTTAGCAAATAAATCTGGAAAATGGAGATTAAACAAAATAAGTTTCTTGACTGCAGGAGCTCTCAGATTTTGCAGTGCTCATACAGTGCATGTTGTGAATTTGCAAGACGTGACTATAGCTTTCCAGTGTCTCTTGACTGCAGAACCCTTTGCTGGCAGAGCATCTTGCAATGTCAATATTGTAAGAAAAATATGCTTGAAAATGCTGGTCTGTGCTATAATTTAATTTGGCGAGTCTTCCTGATCACCCATGGCAAGGTTAAGTGAGCAATCTGCTAATGTCAGGACACCACATCAGTGATAAACTCTGACAATAATCAAGATCATAGCTTCTTAATAATCATAACAACAACCATGGTAATGATATTTATCAGTAATTCAATAATGGTTATTCAGGGCTGGGTAGGCCAAGGCATTGTGCCAAGTGCCTTACACGTGTTATCTCATTTCATCCTCACAACAGCCCATTGAAAGAATTTCTGTTATTTTCCCATCTTAAAGATGAGGAAATCGAGTTTGAGACAGATCAAAGAAGTTACTTAAGGTCAGTTCAGTTCAGATCAGTCACTCAGTGGTGTCTGACTCTTTGCAACCCCACAGACTGCAGCACGCCAGGCCTCCCCTGTCCATCACCAACTCCCGGAGCTTGCTCAAAATCAAGTCAGTGATGCCATCCAACCATCTCATCCTCTGTCGTCCCCTTCTCCTCCTGCCTTCAATCTTTCCCAGCATCAGGGTCTTTTCAAATGAGTCAGTTCTTCACATCAGGTGGCCAAAGTATTAGACTTTCAGCTTCAGCATCAGTCCTTCCAATGAATATTCAGGACTGACTCCCTTTAGGATGGACTGGTTGGATCTCCTTGCAGTCCAAGGGACTCTCAAGAGTCTTCTCCAACACCACAGATCAAAAGCATCAACTCTTTGGCACTCGGCTTTCTTTATAGTCCAACTCTCACATCCATACATGACTACTGGAAATACCATAGCCTTGGCTAGACAGACCTTTGTTGGCAAAGTAATATCTCTGCATTTTAATATATGCTGTCTAGGTTGGTCATAACTTTTCTTCCAAGGAGCAAGCGTCTTTTAATTTCATGGCTGCAGTCACTATCTGCAGTGATTTTTGCAGCCCCCCCAAAACTAAAGTCTGCCACTGTTTCCACTGTTTTCCCATCTATTTGCCTTGAAGTGATGGGACTGGATGCCATGATCTTAGTTTTCTGAATGTTGAGTTCTAAGCCAACTTTTTCACTCTCCTCTTTCACTTTCATCAAGAGGCTCTTTAGTTCTCTTCACTTTCTGCCATAAGGGTGGTGTCATCTGCGTATCTGAAGTTATTGATATTTCTCCCGGCAATCTTGATTCCAGCCTGTGCTTCATCTAGCCCAGCGTTTCTCATGATGTACTCTGCATATAAGTTAAATAAGCAGGGTGACAATATACAGCCTTGACGTACTCCTTTCCCGATTTGGAACCAGTCTGTTGTTCCATGTCCAGTTCTAACTGTTGCTTCCTGACCCGCATACAGATTTCTCAGGAGGCAGGTCATGTGGTCTGGTATTCCCATCTCCTGAAGAATTTTCCACATTTTGTGGTGATCGACACAGTCAATGTCTTTAGCATAGTCAATAAGGCAGAAGTAGATGGTTTTCTGGAACTCTCTTGCTTTTTTGATGATCTAACGGATGTTGGCAATTTGATCTCTGTTTCCTCTGCCTTTTCTAAATCCAGCTTGAACATCTTGAAGTTCATGGTTCACGTACT